>NC_090412.1:2149383-2334013 GCF_036365525.1 Heterodontus francisci | reverse complement strand
TCCCCAGTCTGTCTCCCCCCCCCCCAGTCTGTCTCCCCCCCCCCAGTCTGTCTCCCCCCCCCCAGTCTGTCTCCCCCCCCCCAGTCTGTCTCCCCCCCCCCAGTCTGTCTCCCCCCCCCCAGTCTGTCTCCCCCCCCCCAGTCTGTCTCCCCCCCCCCAGTCTGTCTCCCCCCCCCAGTCTGTCTCCCCCCGACCCCCAGTCTGTCTCCCCCCCCCCAGTCTGTCTCCCCCCCCCCCAGTCTGTCTCCCCCCCCCCAGTCTGTCTCCCCCCCCCAGTCTGTCTCCCCCCCCCCAGTCTGTCTCCCCCCCCCCAGTCTGTCTCCCCCCCCCCCAGTCTGTCTCCCCCCCCCAGTCTGTCTCCCCCCCCCCAGTCTGTCTCCCCCCCCCAGTCTGTCTCCCCCCCCCCAGTCTGTCTCCCCCCCCCCAGTCTGTCTCCCCCCCCCCAGTCTGTCTCCCCCCCCCCAGTCTGTCTCCCCCCCCCCAGTCTGTCTCCCCCCCCCCCAGTCTGTCTCCCCCCCCCCAGTCTGTCTCCCCCTCCCCCCCCCGTCTGTCTCCCCTCCCCCCCGTCTGTCTCCCCCTCCCCCCCCCGTCTGTCTCCCTCCCCCCCCGTCTGTCTCCCCTCCCCCCCCGTCTGTCTCCCCTCCCCCCCCCGTCTGTCTCCCCTCCCCCCCCGTCTGTCTCCCCTCCCCCCCCGTCTGTCTCCCCTCCCCCCCCGTCTGTCTCCCCTCCCCCCCCGTCTGTCTCCCCTCCCCCCCCGTCTGTCTCCCCTCCCCCCCCGTCTGTCTCCCCTCCCCCCCGTCTGTCTCCCCTCCCCCCCCGTCTGTCTCCCTCCCCCCCGTCTGTCTCCCCTCCCCCCCCGTCTGTCTCCCCTCCCCCCCCCCCGGACTCCCCCCCCCCGTCTGTCTCCCCCCCCCCGTCTGTCTCCCCCCCCCGTCTGTCTCCCCCCCCCCCGTCTGTCTCCTCCCCCCCCCGTCTGTCTCCCCCCCCCCGTCTGTCTCCCCCCCCGTCTGTCTCCCCCCCCCGTCTGTCTCCCCCCCCCGTCTGTCTCCCCCCCCCGTCTGTCTCCCCCCCCCGTCTGTCTCCCCCCCCGTCTGTCTTCCCCCCCCCGTCTGTCTTCCCCCCCCCGTCTGTCTTCCCCCCCACCGTCTGTCTTCCCCCCCACCGTCTGTCTTCCCCCCCACCGTCTGTCTCCCCCCCCACCGTCTGTCTCCCCCCCCACCGTCTGTCTCCCCCCCCACCGTCTGTCTCCCCCCCCACCGTCTGTCTCCCCCCCCACCGTCTGTCTCCCCCCCCCACCGTCTGTCTCCCCCCCCCCCGTCTGTCTTCCCCCCCCGTCTGTCTTCCCCCCCCCCGTCTGTCTTCCCCCCCCCCGTCTGTCTTCCCCCCCCCGTCTGTCTTCCCCCCCCCGTCTGTCTTCCCCCCCCGTCTGTCTTCCCCCCCCGTCTGTCTTCCCCCCCGTCTGTCTTCCCCCCCCGTCTGTCTTCCCCCCCCCGTCTGTCTTCCCCCCCCGTCTGTCTTCCCCCCCCGTCTGTCTTCCCCCCCCCGTCTGTCTTCCCCCCCCGTCTGTCTTCCCCCCCCCGTCTGTCTTCCCCCCCCCGTCTGTCTTCCCCCCCCGTCTGTCTTCTCCCCCCCCCCGTCTGTCTCCCCCCCCCGTCTGTCTCCCCCCCCCGTCTGTCTCCCCCCCCCCCGTCTGTCTCCCCCCCCCGTCTGTCTCCCCCCCCCGTCTGTCTCCCCCCCCCGTCTGTCTCCCCCCCCCGTCTGTCTCCCCCCCCCGTCTGTCTCCCCCCCCCCGTCTGTCTCCCCCCCCCGTCTGTCTCCCCCCCCCCGTCTGTCTCCCCCCCCCCGTCTGTCTCCCCCCACCGTCTGTCTTCCCCCCCCCCCACCGTCTGTCTTCCCCCCCCCACCGTCTGTCTTTCCCCCCCCCCTGTCTGTCTCCCCCCCCCACCGTCTGTCTCCCCCCCCCACCGTCTGTCTCCCCCCCCCACCGTCTGTCTTCCCCCCCCCACCGTCTGTCTTCCCCCCCCCACCGTCTGTCTTCCCCCCCCCCACCGTCTGTCTTCCCCCCCCCCACCGTCTGTCTTCCCCCCCCCTGTCTGTCTCCCCCCCCCCCCCTCTGTCTCTTCCCCCCCCCCCCCACCGTCTCTGTCCCCACCCCCCCACCCCAGTCTCTCTCTCCCCCCCCCCCCACCCCCCACCCCAGTCTCTCTCTCTCTCTCTCTCTCCCCCCTTTGTGTTTTCTGGCAGGTTCAGATTTTTCTTTTTAAAAGGGCTGCTAGAAAACCTGAATCTTTCCAAAGTTGGGAAATTGCTTTACCCAATGTCAGCAGCTGTCAGCTGTGAAAATGATTGCACAGTTTTTTTGAAGTCGATCTGCAAGAAGAAGGCAAAAGAAATTTCCCATCTCCAGTCACAGACCCCTTGCAAGGACAAGGAACGCCCAATATAGTTTACATCTGTAGGACGGATCCTGGCCCACGGGCTGTTTGTTGGACAACCCTGAGGTTACACTTTATTGTGAAGTTTCAGAATTCATTTTGAAATGTTTGAAGCAATTGTGGTCTCACAGGAGGTAAAGATTTCGGGAGGTATCTGACCAAACAAGATTCAATTATTTTGCGGCCAGTTTGTTCCAGCCAGATTTAATTTAGGGGATTTCAAAGTGGCAGTGAAACCTGCGAGAGATGATCTGTCAGTTTCTGATATTGTAATCAAAAGCGAGGACAGCTGACCGATCCTGATTGGCTGATCCCAGTGAGAAGTGGTTCTCCCAGAGTGTGATGGTGATGAAATTGCGAATCTACTTATTTCCCATCCTTTTCATCGAATAGTACAGCACAGAGGGAGGCCATTTGGTCCATCAAGTCTGCTGGCTCTTTCACAAAGCAATCTGTTACTCCCAATCCCCCTTTTTCCCCATGTCCCTGCAATCTTCTCTACCTCAGGTATTTATCCAATTCCCTTTTAAAGCCAAGATTGAATCTGCCTCCACCACACTCTCAGGCAGTGAATTCCAGATCCTAACCACTCGCTGTGTAAAAATGTTTTTCCTCATGTTGCCTCTGGTTCTTTTGCCAATCACCTTAAATCTTTGTCCTCTGATTTAATGGAGGAAATTGTCACAAGTGTGTTTCTGACAATAGGTCATCGACCTGGAAGGTTACCCAGCTATCCACAGATGCTGAGTGTTTCCAGCGTTTTTCTCTTTCTATTTCTGATGCATATGTGCATGGAGAGCAGAGGAATCACTTCCTAGGAGACCAATCAATGTGTTCTTTTCTTGGACTTGTCATTAATAAAACAGGGAGGGTGGTTTTGAGAAAATTGAAACAAAGGTGGAGGTTATTGCTGGTCACTCACTGTAGTGCTTTCTGGGATGGTGACTGGATTAGTAATTTATATTAAAACGAGCAGCACAAAAAGGGATATCTTGTTCTGTCGTGGTCTGCAATTCCTGTCCAGCACTAAATGAGGAATTAAAACAAATGGTTCTGCTTTTAATTGGATAATTCATATAAAAAGCATTCTAGAATAGAGGAATGATATGTGACATGTCCCAGTTATGTTAAATCTCTGCTGTCTGGTGCTGGCTAAAATGATGAGAATATTAAAATAAATGTTTCAGGAATTCTGATCACAAGATAATCCAGGATTACTGGGGAAGAAATCATTCTGGTCTAATTACTGGATTTGTCTTTCGAAAATGCAATTAAAAGATATCTGGAAATCAAATCGAAAACTGTAATTACAAAAAGTGTTGGCAAAGCACATTCCTGAATGTGAGGCAAGGTGTTAAAAGGAAAGGGGCAATGGGCAGGACAGACACAGAGTGGGAGTGGGGAAATGAGTGTTGTGTTATTGGGTTCTCAACACAGATGTACCAAACACTGAGTGTATGGTGAGTTAAATAAAGGGTTCCTTATTACAATTTAACAGAATTACAGGAGAGATCTTCACTACACATTCTACCTAACACTGCCCCAATGACTATGGCACATGGTAGCCTGCATCACTTCCTGTGATGATGTATACGAAAATATTTACTAGTATGTTAACGAGTATTAAAGCAGTTAAAGCAATATCACAACAGTGAGTTGCCACTGGTAGTGACCCCAGGGATTTGTATTAGGAACTCTTGTCTGTGTATGTGAACGGTGTGAGTGAGGACTTGGAGGAACAACATTTCCTGAAGATGCCAAATTCTGGTTTGTGATGAGCTTTAAGGAAGAACAGAGGAGACACAGGATGACATTTACTGGTGATGGCAGAGACTGGAGAAAGTTCCGTCTCCCACTATCAGTTTCCAAGTTTGCATCCTGGTAATGTGCTGCACCTAACCTGGGTCTGTAACACTCTGGCCACTGATTTTAATGGAAAATTGCAGACAGCATGTTTTGGAGTTCCTGAAATGTACTGAAGGTGAGATGAGTAAGTGTGGAAAGAACTCCTGGTGTCTAATTGGTTTAAGGAGTTTAATATATTGCTGGCTTGAGAAGGAGGCATGGTAGAAAGTGCTTTTGAGTAACTGAGTGGAACAAGTTGGCAACTTTAAAGTAGGGACTCAGCGAGCACTTGAGTGTTAGGGCAGAAAAAGAAAAATGTTGAGGGTTCCTGACTGGATGAAAAAATAAATTAATGGTGAGATAATGATGAACTAGACCCAGGTCAAAAGGAAGGAATTAAATGACAACTGGAACTGCAGATCAGAGATGGGGATATTTGAGCAGCCGATGGAAGTGAAACGAAGCAGGTACATTCCAGTGCGGACAAAAGAGAAAGTATTAAAGGCTGAGATAGAACAGCAGAACGACCTTGATGGACATGAAAAGTCTTTAAAAGATGGGCAGCACAAGTAGATAAAGCAATAAAAAGCCAAATAGAGTTCTTACTTTTGTATCTGGTGGCAGAGAATAGGAAGGCAAGGAGGAAATGTTGAACTTGCAGAATGGCCCAGAACCTCCTGGAATTTTTGGTGTAACTATGGAAATTTGGGCATAATTGATTTCCAGTGCAACATCGTTACAGGCAGATTTCCTGAATTGTTTGCGCCGCTTCTAAGAAACCCTCTGCCCTCATGCAAAAGACCAGATCACACGAGTTTCCTGCATCTCCTCCAGTAATGCACAAGATTTAATTTAGGCCCGAGGAGTGAAGCAGTCGATGGCGGACCTGTGAGGAAATGGGACCGGGGCAGGAGGTATAAATCGAGAGCGGGGCTCAAGCTCTACACTTACCTGAGGAGCAGAGGGACAGTGTGACAGCCAGCGGACCTGTGTCTTGGTGTCTGTCCTCGCGAGCGGTGTTTGAAAAGTGAAAAAAACTTAAGTGACGTCATGAGAAATCTGTAAACTCATTGGTTGGTAAATAACAGCTGCTATTACCTGTAAATAGCTTTAACAAATCACAGAAAAAAAATTTTTTTGAAAAGAAAAACACCTCAAATGGCTAACCTTCTAAGTGGTAAGGTTGGTACTACTAAGGTTTTAGTTAGTGTAATTTATTAGTAATTACTAATTGGAAAGTGCTGTTTGGGCAGTGTGAGGCTGAGAGTTGTGTGCGAGGGATATTACTGACTCGGGGAAGGAAGTGCTCTGTGCAGTCTTTCTTTTTCTGCCTTTTCAGCCTCCACGGTACAGGGAAAGAAGCTGATTGGCCAATAACTGGTAAATTATTCTACTTATTACATTAGCAATAATTTTTTTGTAAATCTAAGTAATGGCAGGGCAGCTCGGCCAAGTGGAATGTGCCTCCTGTGGTATGTGGGAAGTCGTGGACGGACCATGTGTCTTTGACAAACACATCTGCAGGAAGTGTCACTGGCTGCAGAAGCTTGAGCTCCGGGTTTCAGAACTCCGGCGGCAACTGGAGTCACTGTGGCACATCCGCGAGGCAGAGAACTACATGGATAGGACTTTTCAGGAGGTAGTCACCCTGGAGTTTAAGACAGCACAGGCAGAGAGGGACTGGGTGGTTGCCAGACAGACAAGAAGGTCAAGGCAGGTAGTGCAGCAGTCTCCGGAGGCCATCCCACTTTCTAACCGGTATTCAGTTCTGAATACCGATGGGAGAGAGGGTTTCTCTGGAGAGTGCAGTGAGATTCATGACCAGAGCACCATGGGTGGCTCAGCTGTGTAGGGAGGGAGGAGAAAGGACAAGAGAGCAATAGTGATAGGGGATTCTATAGTTAGCAGAACAGATAGGCGTTTCTGTGGTCGCAGACGTGATTCAGGATGGTATGTTGCCTCCCTGGTGCAAGGGTCATGGGTATCACCGAGTGACTACAGGGCATTCTGGAGGGCGAGGGTGCACAGCCAGTGGTCATGGTCCACATTGGTGCCAACGATATAGGAAGAAAGAGGGATGAGGTCCTGCAGGCTGAGTTTAGAGAGTTCGGAACGAGATTAGCAAGCAGGACCTCAAAGGTAGTAATCTCCGGATTACTCCCAGTGAGTATAGAAATAGGAGAATACACCAGATGAATGTGTGGCTGGAGAGATGATGCAGGAGGAAGGTTTCAGATTTCTAGGGCATTGGGACCGGTTCTGGGGATGGTGGGACTGTACAAGCCGGATGGTCTGCACCTGAATAGGACTGGGACAAATATCCTTGCAGGAAGGTTTGCTAGTGCTGTTGGGGATGGTTTAAACTAGCTTGGCAGGGGGATGGGAACCTGAGTGCAGTCTTAGGACAATTTCAGAGCAGGGAACAGGAGGCAGAAAATTAGCGAGTGACTCTGAAAGACAGAAGAAGCAAAGGCTAAAAAGTGTGCAGCACAGGAATTTGGCAGTGTTAAAGGGCATTTATTTAAATGCAAAGAGTATAGTAAATAAAGCCGATGAGCTGAGGGCACAGATAGACACATGGCAACATGATATTGTTGCTATAACAGAAACTTGGCTTAAAGAGGGGCAAGAATTGGCAGCTCAACATCTCTAGATATAGAGTTTTCAAGCGGGATAGAAAGAGAGATAAAAAATGAGGGGGTGTAGCATTATTAGTTAAGGAATCAATAACAGCTTTGAGGAGGGATGATATACTAAATGAATCATCAAATGAGGTCAAATGGGTGGAGCTCAGAAATAAAAAAAGGGGCAGCCACACTACTAGGAGTGTACTATAGACTCCCAAATAGTGAGAGTGAAGTCGAAGAACAAATGTTTAGGCAAATTTCTGAATGCAAAAATTATATGGCAATAGTAGTTGGGGATTTCAACTACCTCAATATCAACTGGGATACAAACAGTGTGGAGGGCACAGAGGGCACAAAATTCCTGAACTGCATTCAAGAGAACTTTTTTGAGCCAGTATGTAACAAGCCCAATGAGAGGGGGCACAATTCTAGATTTAGTCTTTGGTAATCAAGCTGGGCAAGTGGAGGAAGTAACAGTGGGAGACCATTTTGGAGATAGTGACCATAATACAGTTAATTTTAGCATAACCATAGAAAAGAGTAAAGATAAAACAGGAGTAAAACTTCTAAATTGGCGGAAGGCAAATTTTACAAAACTGAGAGGTGATCTGGTGAAAGTGGACTGGATACAGCTACTTGAAGGAAAACAGTGGCAAACCAGTGGGAGGCATTCAAAAGCGAGATTCTACAGGCACAGTGTAGGCATGTCCCCACAAAGATAAAGGGTGGTACGGCCAAATGTGGACCCCCTGGTTATCTAGAAGCTTACAGGGTATGTTAAAGCAGAAAAAGAAAGCTTAAGATGATCACAAAAAACTTAATACTTTAGAAAGCCTAGATGAATATAGAAAGTGCAGGGGTGAAGTTAAAAAAAAAAAGGCAATTAGAAAAGCGAAGAGAGGACACAAAAAATTATTGGCAGGTAAAATAAAGGAAAACAGTACATTAAGAGCAAAAGGATAAGTAAGGAAAGGGTAGGGCCTATCAGAGATGTACAAGGGAACGTGTGCATGGATGCAGAAGATGTGGGCAGGGTTCTTGATGAGTACTTTGTCTCTCTCTACACAAAGGAGAGGGATGATGCAGACATTGTAGTTAAAGATGAGGAGTGTGAAATATTAGATACGATAAACATAATGAGAGAGGAAGTACTAGAGGGTCTGACATCCTTGAAAGTGGATAAATTGCCAGGGCCGGATGGATTGTATCCCAGGTTGTTAAAGGAAGCCAGGGCAGAAATAGCGGATGCGCTGAGGATCATCTTCAAATCCTAGCTAGATACAGGGAAAGTACCAGATGATTGGAGGTCTGCAAACGTTGTACCATTGTTTACAAAGGGTGCAAGGGATAGGCCAAATAATTATAGGCCGGTCAGTCTGACCTTGGTGAGGGTAAATTATTAGAATTAATTCTGAGGGACAGGATAAACTGCCACTTAGAAAGGCACGGATTAATCAGTGATAGTCAGCAAGGAATTGTTAAGGGAAAAACATGTCTTACAAACTTAATTGAGTTTTTTAAGGAAGTAACGAGGAGGATTGATGAGGGTAGTGCAGTTGATGTGGTCTACATGGATTTTAGTAAGGCATTTGACAAGGTCCCACATGGCAGACTGGTCAGTAAAAAAGTGTGGAGTTTGCAAGTTCTCCCTGTGTCTGCGTGGGTTTTCTCCGGGTGCTCCAGTTTCCTCCCACCACCAAAGACTTGCAGTTGATAGGTAAATTGGCCATTTATAAATTGCCCCTAGTAGAGGTAGGTGGTAGGGGAATATAGGGACAGGTGGGGATGTTGTAGGAATATGGGATTAGTGTAGGATTAGTATAAATGGGTGGTTGATGGTTGGCACAGACTCGGTGGGCTGAAGGGCCTGTTTCAGTGCTGTATCTCTAAATAAATAATAAAACGAAAACCCATGGAATACAGGGGAATATGGCAGGTTGGATCCAAAATTGGCTCAGTGACAGGAAACAAAGGGTAGTAGTCGATGGATGTTTTTGCGAATGGAAAGCTGTTTCCAGTGGCATTCCACAGGGCTCAGTGTTGGGTCCCTTGCTGTTGGTGGTATATATTAATGATTTGGACTTAAATGTGGGAGGCATGATTGGGAAACTTGCTGATGACGTGCACCTGATAGTGAAGAGGATAGCTGTAGACTCCAGAATTATATCAATGGTTTGGTTGAGTGGGTGGCAAAGTGGCAGACACGATGGGCTGAATGGCCTCTTTCTGTGCTGTAATTTTTTCTATGGTTCTAGGCACAGCACAGCCTGATAGCAAAAGTAAGTGTTTTTAAAATATTTTTCTTACTGAGCCCTGTGCTATATTTAACCAGATCACTCTCAGGGCTTAAAGCCATGAGGGACACTGTAATAAAGTTAGAATGTTTTCAGTAGAGTTTAGGATTAAGGGCTGATGAGAAACTAAATTGTGAAACCTTTGTTCAATGAGACCAGGCATTACTTGAAGATGAAAAAAATTAACAAAGTCTTTACAAAGAGAGAAGTTAGATCCTGAAATATCTCCTGAAAACCAATATTGAAACAAATCCTATCACTTGAAATGGATTTGTTTGTTTAAAGGTGGAATTGGAAAAGTGTCTCGTGGTTGATTACGGCAGCATTGATTAGATGGGCTGAATGACTTGTTTCTGTTCTGGATCATTTTACAGTTCTCTGCTTTCTGTGCCTTTATATGTAGATAATGTGGTTATTTTGAGAGCTACACAGACACCGCATTAGCAGTGATGTGAGACTATTCAGTTGCTCATATGTTCAACAAGCAGGGTAATTAAATTATAAAATCACTGTGCACTGAAGAGTAACATCATTTACAAAAGGAGCTTTTTCCCATGAATAATTAGTTATAGGTAGATAGGATGAGCAGTTCAGTGAAGTGATCTGTGTACAATTCCATGTTGCTGCTTTTGATATTTTATTTAAATCTGCATCACAGTGTAGGAAGAACAGACAGAATTGGAAACTAAATTGTCAATGGAGTTCAGAGGTAGAATGTATCCTTTCTGATCCCTCCATCCAGGCTTTGATTCATATTCACAGAAGTCAATCAGGTTTATATTTCCTGATCCTCATTATTCTGTCAAAATATCCAATGTGAATTTGTCAGAAGCAAAATGACTGATCGAAGGCAGGATGCAGTTTCTGCTTTGATATCAGTAATGGCGGGGGAGCGGGTTGCGGGTGGACAGAGAGAGAGATCTGTAGGAAACAGCCATCATAATAGAATTAACGTCACTGCAACAATTTAAAAAGTAGTGTCCTGGACTGATTAAAGCTGATTTCAGTGAGAATAAAGGGAACATCATTCCTTATACTTAAGCCAGACATCACCCCAGTCCTGAACCCTTGCATCTCTCTAATTTCTCCCCCAGCTCATACTCTGCTCTTTATAAACTCTTCGCATCATTGAAACCCCCATCTTGTGCCCATGATCACACACCCACTAAACTCCCGATTGCCCAGCTTCCCTGCCTGGCTCCTATTTGAGCCGATGATAGAAATGGCTCCCTCTCCAAACCATTATCATCCTCCCCTTCTTTAAAAAAAAACAACCTTGAACCTTCTGTCTTCTCTAACAACAACCCCATCCCCAATCTCCAGTTCCTCCCCACAACGTGTTGTCATCTCCCAGATGTGTCCACCTCTTGCACAACTCCAGTTCTCGGGTCTGCCCCTCCTTCAGTGCTTAAATGGTCCAAATCGAAGCTACCAGTGCCATTCTCCGTGTTTGTAGTGTATTATCCTCCTTTGATCACAGTACAGTCCTTCTCCAAAACGTCCCCTCTGCTGTCCAGCTCAGAGACACTTGTCCTTGCTTGATTCCAATGGTGGTCAGAGCACCTTGATCAATGGCTTTTCTTCCCAACCCCTGGATTGTAACCTCTAACGTTCCCTCAAGGATTCTGCCCTGTCACCTTCAGCTAGGCAAGGTCACTTGGGTTAAATTGAGTGAGCTCAGGGAGGGATTTAAAATGGGAATGAGGACCGTTAAGTCCCTCAGCGTGGGGCAGGGGAACAGTGGTGCTTGGCCAGGACAAGGTGATTTTCTGTAAGACATGATCAATTTCTAATTTGGAAGAGCTCCTTGAAGCTGGCTTTCCCCGTACACCATGGAGAAAATAACCAATGACGTGGCAAAGTCCGATGTTGACTGATGTGAGATGTCATTTTTTTGCTCTGCAGGAATGAGCCAATCACAAACACTGACATAATTCCTCTATTTAACTGCCGTGATGTAGCTGTTTTCTACGGTGGCTGAGAAATAAAAAAAAAACACGAATACTGCAACAGCAATAAACAAAACATTCACAGCGTAAAGAAATGTTCACTGGCTAAAAGCATTACAGTTTAACACAATCAGTGTGTTGAGAGTCCCATTGCATCTCAGTAAATTGCAAATCACACTACATATAATAGTATTAAATTGTAACAGTGGGCCCTTCAGTTTGACTGAAATATTGAAAGCTCCAACAGAAGTGATATTACAATGGAACTAACTGACAAACTAACAGAGCAAGATTTAACTGCTGAATATGGAGCAAACATAACTGATGAGGTTCATTACACTGGCAGACCGAGGTCAAATGAACAAAACAAAGACTTGTATTTATCTGGCACCACTTTCAAACCTCTCAGTGCACAGAAGAAGGAGACCATTCGGCCCATTGTGTCTGTGCCGACTCATTGAACGAGCTATCCATTTAGTCCCACTCCCCTACTCCTTCCCCATAGCCCTGTAAAAATTTCTGCCTTCAAGTTTTTATCCAATTCCCTTTTGAAAATTATTGAATCTGCTTCCACTACCCTTTCAGGCAGCACATTCCAGATCATCATAACTCTTTGCCTAATTTTTTTTTTCATGTCACCTCTGGTAACTGACCCTTCTGCCATTGGAAACAGTTTCTCATTTACTGTATCAAAACCCTTCATAATTTTGAGCACCTCCATCAAAACGTCTCTGATCAGAAAGTAACCCCAGCTTTTCCAATCTGTCCAAATCGCCTGAACTCCCTCATCCCTGGCACCATTCTAGTAAATCTCCTCTGCACCAGATCCTCCCTAAACTGTGATACTCAGAACTGGACACAATACTCCAGCTGGAGCTTTACCAATGTTTAAAGGTTATATAAAGGTTTAGCAGAACCTCCTTGCTTTTGTACTCTGTCTTTTTAAAGCTAAGGAAACCATGTTCCTTCTTAACGTCCTTCTGTATTTACCCTGTCACCTTCAAAGATTGTGCATGTACCCCCCCTCCCTGTGCCCCCCTAAGTGTCTCTCTCTCCCTGCGCCCACTTAAAAATTTGCTTCGATATAAAAGAATATAGAATTCTGCAGAAGGATCACCAACTTGAAACGCTAACTCCTGTTTCTCTCTCCAAAGGTGCTGCCCGACCTGCTGAGTATTTGAAACATTTTGTTTTTGTTTTATGTATTATTCTCAGGAAATGGGCATCACTGGCAAGGTGAGGCACCGGGAAGCAATAAACAGATAATAATTGCACAAAAATACACAGCTCTTCCTGCATCGGGCACCTGTTGCATGACATATGCCAGACCAGGTATGTTACGTTAAGAAACTGAAACTAGAAGAGAACTGAATTGTTTTTCCTAGACTGAAGTTAACAATGAGTGAGAAGATGATAGGGAAATCAGAAATGGGCTGTTAGTTTCATTTATCCGTATAAAAGTGATCACATATTTCAGTTTTCAGTTCAAATGAGTTCTAATCTAGAATATTAACCCCGCTCACGCTCCCACACAACTTCTCTGTCAGATGCTGATGTTCGGTAGCTCCAGCAGATTGTGTTTTATGCCTGACTTTCAACCACTGTTCATTTCTCTCGACTCCCGCATGGAGCCGTCCCCTTCATATATCTCCCTGCTGAGTTCATTTGTTCAGCCAAACAATGCTTAGAGATTTCTAATACGCAAATACTCCAGACAATTGGTGCAGGAGTTCCTCAGGCTCGTTCCCAACTATCTTTAGCTTCATTATTGACCTTCTCTCCGTCGTAAGGTCAGAAATGGGGATAGTTGCTGATGACGGCACTGTTTTCAGTTCCATTTACAGCTTCTGAGATGCTGAAGCAGTCTGTGCCCACAGCAAGACATGGACAACATTCAGGTTGGGCTGATGAGTGGTAAGTAACATTTGCAACACACAGGTGCCAGGCAATGATCATCTTCAACAAGAGAATCTAACCATCTGTCCTTGACATTTAATGTCATTAGCATCACTGAATTCCCCACTATCAACATCCTAGGGGTTACCATTGACCAGAAACTGAACTGGACCAGCCACATAAATGCTTTGACTACTAGAGCAGGTCAGAGGATGGGAATTCTGTGGCCAGTAACTCACCTCCTGACTCCCCAAAGCCTGTCCACCATCTACAAGGCACAAGTCAGGAGTGTGATGGAATACTCTGCACTTGCCTGGATGGGTGCAGCTCCAACAACACTCAAGAAGCTCGACACCATCCAAAATAAAGCAGCCTGCTTGATTGGCACCCCGTTCACAAACATTCACTCCCTCCACCACTGACGCACAGTGGCAGCAGTGTGTACCATCTACAAGATGCACTGCAGCAATGCACCAAGGCTCCTTAGACAGCACCTTCCAAACCGCGACCTCTACCAACTAGAAGGACAAGGACAGCAAATACATGGGAACACCACCACCTACAAGTTCCCCTCCAAGTCACACACCATCCTGACTTGAAACTATATCGCCGTTCCTTCACTGTTGCTGGGTCAAAATCCTGGAACTCCCTTCCTTACAGCACTGTGGGTGTACCTACACCACTTGGACTGCAGTGGTTCAAGAAGGCAGTTCACCACCACCTTCTCAAGGGCAATAAGGGATGGGCAATAAATGCTGGCCTGGCCAGCGTCGCCCACATCCCATGAAAAGATAAACTGTAAAGACACCTATGCACACAGACAAACGTGCACTTTGCCAGCAGTCACTCTTCAGTAAATTATATGACCACATTTTCATTTCACTTCAACACAACAGTGAGGCGCTTTCCTTGGGACAGTTTTCTGTTAAAGGCACTATATAAATGCAAGTTGTTTTTGTGCGTTATATTGTCATATTTATCAATGTGAGAGATTTAGCACTGATAATGGTCTGGATGAGACCACAATATCATATGAAGAATTTTGTATCACGTGTAAAACTGAACCAAGGGTCTTAAAACCCAACAAACTACATACATGTAAGGGAAAAGAGAAAGATAGGTTTGTATTTATATAGCACCTTTCAGAACCACTGGACATCTCAAATTGCTTTGCAACCAAGGAAGTACTTTTTTGAAGTGTAGTCACTGTTGTAATGCAGGAAATGCAGCAGCCAGAATGTGCACAGCAAGCTCCCACAAACAGCAACATAATAATGACCAGATAATCTGTTGTTATGATGTTGATTGAGGGATAAATATCGACCAGGGCTCCAAGGATGACTCCCGTGCTCTTTGAAATAGTGCCATGGGATTTTTTACATCCACCCAAGCAAGCAGATGGGGTCTTGGTTTAATGTCTCATCTGAAAGATAGCACCTCTAACAGTGCAGCACTCCCTCAGTATTGCATTAGAATGTCAGTCTTGATTTTTGGGCATAAGCCCTGAGGTGGGACTTGAACTGGAACCTCATGACTCAAACGAGAGTGCTAACAACTGAGCCACAGCTGACACCAAAGTTGGATTTGGTAGATTGGGAAACTGAATGAAAGGTTATAATGGTAAATGGGTAACAGCAAACATTCGCAGAGTTAATTTATAATTTGCAACAAATATAAAAAAAGTGCCAGAAATACTAGGGAACCAAGGTCTAGCGAGAATGAGGAACTTAAAAGAAAATAAATAAAGAAATGGGCTAAAAGCTGAAAACTCGTCTGGACCTGATGGCTGACATCCTAGGGTTTTAAAAGAGGCAGCTTCAGAAAGAATGGATGCTCAGGGACTCCCTAGATTAAGAATTGTCCATGTGGGTGGGAGGTTGCAAATGTAACCCTGTGACTCATGAAATTGCATTCCCCAATCCCGATCCCTTGTGTCAGTCAGGGGGTAGTGTGCTTACCTCCGAGTCAGAAGATTATGGGTGTCAGCACTCACTCCAGAGACTTGATCCTCAATTCAAGCTGACACTCCCAGGTGTCATCTTTCGGATGAGATGTTAAGACAGAGATTCCGTCTGCCCTCTGAGCTGCAGGCAAAATATCCCAAGGCACTAATTGAAGAGGAGCAGGGGAATTCTCCCCAGTGTCTTGGCCAATATTTATCCCATAATTAACATCATAAAAATAGATCATTTGGTCATTATCACATTGCTGTTTGTGGGAGCTTGCTGTGCACAAACTGGCTGCCGTGTGGCTACACTTCAAAAGTACTTGATTGGCTGTGAAGCACTTTGGGGATGTCCTGAAAAGTGTGGGTTTGTTACAAGTTCTTTCTTTTGATGGCATTATTTAAAGTAAATGAAATCTCCCTGTATCCTGGGCAATACCACACACAATGCTGGGAATACTCAGCAGGTCAGGCAGCATCAAGAAAGGGAAAAAGCTTCTTGTATAACCTTTCACTAGAACTGCTCAGGCAACCATCTTCCCTGACTCAACAGCCCCATTAACTGGTCATTTCTCATTGCATTGTTTTATAGGATTGGGTGGCTGTTCCCATCGAGTGTCATCCTCTGACCAGTTCTACAGTTGCTGCAAAAGCAAACAAGGAAATTGATCCAAAAGCAAAATACGGTAGGCGCTGGAAATACTCAGCAGGTCTGGCAGCATCTGTGGAGAGAGAAGCAGAGTTAACATTTCAGGTCTGTGAGATTGCATTTCTAACTTTTCACAGTTTTCATGAAAGGTGTTTTAAGCAAGTGAAAAGGGGGAGGATGGCAAAAAAACAAAAAAAAAAGGTCTGTGATAGGTTGGAAGACAGGAGCGATTAAATGATGAGAGTTGGGGATGCAGGGCCAAAGGGAGTGGTAATGGGACCAAGTGAAGAAATAAAAGTGTCTCTGAGGTGTGAATGGAAGAATGAAGAGCAGCTGTCGTCCAAAAGCAGAAACAAGGAAATAAAATGAGTGTAAACAAGAGTAAAACTGAAACCTGCAAAAAAAAATGCAACGATATAGGGGAAGAGATTATAGTCTGAAATTGTTGAACTTAATGTTGAGTCCAGAAGGCTGTAAAGTGCCTAATCAAAAGACGAGATGCTGTTCCTCGAGCTTGCATTGAGCTTCAAGAGCCTGTGAGTAGAGAGGTCAGTGTGAGAGCAAGGTGATGTACTAACATGACAGGTGACTGGGAGCTCGGGGTCATGCTTGCAGATTGAGCGGAGGTATACTGCAAAGCGATCGCCCAATCTGTGTTTAGTGTCCCCAGTGTAGAGGAGACTGCATTGTGAATGGTGAATACAGTATACTAAATTGAGAAAAGTACATAGAATTGATCTCCTGCTCACCTGACAACAGGTCCTAAATCAGCTGTAAATAACATCAGGAAATGAGGCACGTCAATAGTACCAGTTTCAACTAGGATAGACGTAAGGGATAAGCTTTACATGCTCAGCCAATAGAAGGCCCTACACTACTATCTGATACTCTTATTGGTCAATGGTGGCTACTTGTGGTTGGTCAAGTAATTAGGTATGTGGGAGAGAGTTCCAAAGAATCCTTTAGTGGACTGGCTATTACATTTCAAATGTTTGCACTATTCTTCAAACCCTTGTCTGTGATTTATAAGAATATAATAGGAACTGATAGAGGGCAGCAACAGTGCTGGGAAGGAGCTGAGAAGTTGAAAGCCTGAAAAATACATTGCTACACTTCAAATCTTCAGTAAAAGTAACTTAATTGCCCTTTAAGTGCATGGGGAATTTGCTCCTGCAACCACTTGGCTCAGTGTAGTGTTTTAGATATTAAATGTCCAGCTCCAAGCTGACCTGTGGTATCCTTGGGGTATATAAAGCTTGCAGTTAGTGATTGCTCCACTTATACTGTAATTAAGCCATCAGTTTTTCAGAACTGCTGTGTTAACAAGGTTCTATAGGCTTCAGATAACTGAATGGTACTGCTCCAATACTCAGTTATTCCTTTTGTCAGGCAGGCCCCCACCTGCCAAGAATGAGGCATATTCATTTTGCCACATGGACATTAAATTTAAAATTGTTGCTGGGAAGAGGAGAAGGCCTGTTACAAGGACTGCCAGACCTTGGCTAGAAAAAACAACTTTTACATGCTAACAGACATTGAAGGCAGGGAAGTGCATTCCATTTCCTGCTAAGATGATGCATTACACAGAGCCATAGAAACATAGAAAATAGGAGCAGGAGTAGGCCATTCGGCCCATTCATTATGATCATGGCTGATCATCCAACTCAGTAACCTGTTCCCGCTTTCGCCCCATACCCTTCGATCCCTTTAGACCCAAGAGCTATATCTAACTCCTTCTTGAAAACATGCAATGTTTTGGCCTCAACTGCTTTCTGTGGTAGCGAATTCCACAGGCTCACCACTCTCTGGGTGAAGAAATTTCTCCTCCCCTCAGTCCTGAATGGTTTACCCCGTATCCTTAGACTATGACCTGTGGTTCTAGACTCCCCCACCATCAGGAACATCCTTCCTGCATCTACCCTGTCAAGTCCTGTTAGAATTTTATAGGTTTCTATGAGATCCCTCCTCACTCTTCTGAACTCCAGCGAATATAATCCTAACCGACTCAATCTCTCCTCATACATCAGTCCCGCCATCCCAGGAATCAGTCTGGTAAACCTTTGCTGCACTCCCTCTAGAGCAAGAACATCCTTCCTCAGATAAGGAGACCAAAACTGCACACAATATTCCAGGTATGGCCTCACCAAGACCCTGTATAATTGCAGCAAGACATCCCTGCTCCTGTACTTGAATCCTCTCTCTATGAAGGCCAACATACCATTTGCCTTTTTTACCGCCTGTTGCACCTGCATGCTTACCTTCAGCAACTGATGTACGAGAACACCCAGGTCTCGCTGCATATTCCCCTCTCTCAGTTTACAGCCGTTCAGATAATCTGCCTTCCTGTTTTTGCTACCAAAGTGGATAACTTCACATTTATCCACATTATACTGCATTTGCCCACTCACTCAACTTGTCCAAATCACCCTAAACCTCTCTACATCCTCCTCACAACTCACCCTCCCACACAGTTTTGTGTCATCTGCAAATTTGGAGATATTACATTTAGTTCCCTCATCTAAATCATTAATATATATTGTGAATAGCTGGGGTCCTAGCACCGATCCCTGCGGTACCCCACTAGTCACTGCCTGCCATTCGGAAAAAGATCCATTTATCCCTACTCTTTGTTTCCAGTCCACCAACCAATTTTCTATCCATCGCAATACACTACCCCCAATCCCATGCACTTTAATTTTACATGCTAATCTCTTACGTGGTACTTTGTCAAAAAAACCTTCTGAAAGTCCAAATAAACCACATCCACTGGCTCCCCCTCATCAACTCTACTAGTTACATCCTCGAAGAATTCTAGTAGATTTGTCAAGCATGATTTCCCTTTCGTAAATCCATGCTGACTCTGCTCGATTCTACCGCTATTCTCTAAGTTAATGTTTAGTTTAGTTTAGAGATACAGCACTGAAACAGGCCCTTCGGCCCACCAAGTCTGTGCCGACCATCAACCACCCATTTATACTAATCCTACACTAATCCCATATTCCTACCACATCCCCACCTGTCCCTATATTTCCCTACCACCTACCTATACTAGGGGCAATTTATAATGGCCAATTTACCTATCAACCTGCAAGTCCTTGGCATGTGGGAGGAAACCGGAGCACCCGGAGGAAACCCACGCAGACACGGGGAGAACTTGCAAACTCCACACAGGCAGTACCCAGAATTGAACCCGGGTCGCTGGAGCTGTGAGGCTGCGGTGCTAACCACTGCGCCCTGTGCCGCTCTGTTATATAATCTTTGATAATGGACTCTCGAATTTTCCCCACTACCGACATCAGGCTGACTGGTCTACAATTCCCTGTCTTCTCTCTACCTCCTTTTTTAAATAGTGGGGTTACATTAGCTACCCTCCAATCTGTAGGAACTATTCCAGAGTCTATAGAATCTTGGAAGATAGCCATCAATGCATCCACTATTTCTAGGGCCACTTCCTTAAGTACTCTGGGATGCAGACCATCAGGCCCTGGGGATTTATTGGCCTTCAATCCCATCAATTTCCCCAACACCATTTCTCTACTAATACTGATTTCTTTCAGTTCCTCTCTCTCACTATGCCCTGTGTTCCCCAACATTTCCGGTATGATATCTGTGTCCTCCTTTGTGAAGACAGAACCAAAGTATACATTTAATTTCTTTATTCCCCATAATAAATTCCCCTGTTCTGACTGTAAGGGACCTATACTTGTCTTCACCAATCTTTTTCTCTTCACATACCTATCGAAACTTTTACATTCAGTTTTTATGTTCTCCACAAACTTGCTCTCGTACTCTATTTTCCCCTTCTTAATCAATCCCTTGGTCCTCCTTTGCTGAATTCTAAACTGCTCCCAATCCTCAGGTCTGTTGTTTTTTCTGGCGAATTTATATGCCGAATGGATCTAATGCTATCTCTAATTTCCCTTGTAAGCCATGGTTTGGCTACCTTCCCCATTTTACATTTGTGCCAGACAGGAATAAACAATTGTTGCAGTTCATCCATGCGCTCTTTAAATGTTTGCCATTGCCTATCCACCGTCATCCCTTTAAGTAACGTTTCCCAATCCGTCATGGCCAACTTGCGCCTCATACCTTCGTAGTTTCCTTTACTAAGATTCAGGACCCTAGTCTCAGAATCAACTACGTCACTCTCCATCTTGATGAAGAATTCTATCATATTCTGGTCGCTCATCCCCAAGGGGTCCCGCACCACTAGAGTGTCAATTATTCCTCTCTCATTACACAATACCCAGTCTGGGATGGCCTGTACTCTAGTTGGTTCCTCAACGTATTGGTCCAGAAAACCATCCCGTATACACTCCAAGAATTCCTCCTCTACAGTATTGTGACTAATTTGATTTGCCCAATCTATATGCAGATTAAATTCACCCATAATTACAGATGTTCCTTTATCGCATGCATCTCTAATTTCCTGTTTAATGCCATTCCCAACATCACCACTACAGTTTGGGGGTCTATATACAACACCCACTAACGTTTTTTGCTCCTTAGTGTTGCTCAGCTCTACCCATACAGATTCCACATCGTCGGAGCTAATATCTTTCCTCACTATTGCGTTAATTTCCTCTTTAACCAGCAATGCAACTCCACTGCCTTTTGCTTTTTGTCTGTCCTTCCTAAATACTGAATACCCCTGGATGTTCATTTCCCATCCCTGGTCACCTTGCAGCCATGTCTCCGTAATCCCGACTATATCATACCTGTTTACATCTATTTGCACGATTAATTCATCCACTTTATTGCGAATGCTCTGCGCGTTAAGGCACAAAGCCTTAAGACTTGTCTTTTTAACATTACTTGTCCCTTCCCACTATTTTTCACTGTGGCCCTGTTTGATTCTGGCCCTTTCTTTGCCTATCACTTTTCTTATTCCCCTTACTCTCTTTTGTTCTTGTCTTTGATTCCCCACCCCCTCCCTCTGACTCCTTGCAAAGGTTCCCATCCTCCTGCCATTTTAGTTTAAACCCTCCCCAATCACTCTAGCAAATACTCCCCATAGGACATCAGTTCCAGTCCTGCCCAGGTGTAACCCGTCCAGTCTGTACTGGTCCCAACTCCCCCAGAACCGGTCCCAATGTCCCAGGAATCTAAAACCCTCCCCCTCACACCATCTCTTTGGCCACGTATTCATCCGATATATCCTGCTATTTCTACTCTGACTAGCACGTGGCACTGGTAGTAATCCTGAGATCACTATCTTTGAGGTCCTACTTTTCAACTTACTTCCTATCTCCCTATATTCTGCTTTTAGGACCTCATCCTTTTTTTTTACCTATGTCGTTTGTGCCAATGTGTACCACGACCACTGGCTGTTCACCCTCTCCCTTTCAGAATGTCCTGTAACCGCTCTGAGACATCCTTGACTCTAGCACCAGGGAGGCAACATTACCATCCAGGAGTCTCTTTTGCAGCCACAGAAACGCCTGTCTATACCCTTTACAATTGAATCCCCTATAACTATTGCATTCCCACACTTTTTACTTCTCCCCTGTGCAGCAGAGCCAACCGTGGTGCAACGAATTGGGCTGTTGCTGCTTTCCCCTGAGAGGCCATTCCCCCCAACAGTAACCAAAGCAGTAAATCTGTTTTGCAGGGGAATAGCCACAGGAGATTCCTGAACTGCCTGCCTAGTCCTCTTGCTCTGCCTGGTGGAGTCTGACCACCTCTCTATACGTGCTATCCATGATACTCTCCGCCTTGTGAATGCTCCACAGTGTCCCCAGCTGCCACTCCAGCTCCGAAACCCGGGCTTCCAGGAGCTGCAGCTGGAGACACTTCCTGCACACCTGCTGGTCCTGGGCACTGGAAATGTTCCTGGCTTCTGACGAGGAGCACACCATGGCTTTGAGCTCTCCTGCCATGATTTAACCCTTTAAATTAACCTTTTGGAAGATCTTAATGTCAAATAATATCAATTACTCTCGGGCCCTTCTTCCCTGGTCCTTGTTACTACAGAACTCCCTAAAAAAAAAAAGCACTACTTATTATATATGAAATAAACTGTAAACCTTTCTTACCTTAGATACTTACCCAGCTATTTAGAGCTATTCCCTAACAGCAGTGACTAACCAACCAATCACTTTGCAGCTTTCCTGTGACATCACTGTTGGCTTTTTTCTTTTTTTTTTCAAAACGCCGGCGCACTGGAAGAGGTCCGAATGCTCTCCGCTCCTGAAGGTAAGTGAAGGCCCCGAGCCTCGCGCTGGATTTATCCTCTCCCGGTTCTGGTTGTTTCCACGCAGGTCCAACTGCTCTCCGCTCCTGGAGCCAAGACGTGGTCAGACCAGTTAGTCACATGACTAACCTGCTTGGCAACCTGGGGGAATTGCTAAATTGTACAGTTTGAACTGAGAGCCTGCAGAAAGCTGATTGCTTCTTGATTGAAAAGACCTCTCCTGGCTGGTCCCAGCTCTTTCTCATGGAACTCCAAGAAAGAAAAGTCTCCTACAGTGAATAAGGTTTAAGGAGAACACTGGGCCTCAACGAAAAGCAAGATCAACCTACAGTGAGATTGAAGAACTGTAACAACAATGCTTCAGATATTGCTTCAAACTTTTCCACTTTATTTTTCTTCTCTTGTCTGTCTCTATTTGCTTGTATCGTGTATGCATGCTAATGTGGATGCGTCATATATCCGTAGGCGTTAACCAAATTAGAGTTTAAGTTTAATAAATTTCAACTTTTCTTTTTACCTAAGAAAATCTGTTTGTGCTGGCTTCTTTGCCTTATAATTGGAAAGTGGTGAACAAGAATTCACAAAGGGGGAACTCAAAACACAGTGTGTTTAAAATTAAACCCTGTTACAATCAGACCAGGTGAAAGCTGAAAGGGAACCCGTGACCTCTTTCTGCAGGCTGCCCTTAACTTTCTGCAGAACCTTTTTGCACCTTTTCTACAAAACATGTTCCCAGATAGATTTGATTCAAGCGAGTTGCACATTGGAGGCTGTTGTCTTAAGGGAGTCTCTTTAAATCAGCTCAGAGAGTACAGGAATACCATCTAAAATACATCAATAGGCAGACTGGACCAGTCCTTCCAATCTAAGAGCAGAGGTGGGGTTTGTGGGTAGTGTGGTTAGTAAACAGAGGTTTGGAGAACTGTGATTAGCCAGTGGCATCTTATTTTACATTGCGCCCGAGTTTCTCCTCTATCTACTGGGCTTTGGGTGGGTTAGTCTGTCTAATGCACACTCCGCACCAACATCAATCCCATTGTGCCCAGAGAGGAAAGAAAAACACATACAAAATATAGCGATCAGTTTTTGCATTGAACATCAGCAGGTGCATACAGACCTCCATTCAATGTTTCACACAAAATACAGCATCTCAGACAATGCAGCACTCCCTCAGTACAACACTACAGTTTCAGCTCATTGATCTCAGATGCTTGTCTGGGACTTAAAACAATCGCAACTCACTCAGTCAGGCTGACATATACAGCAAACTGGATGTGGTCAGGATCATCAGTAATCCTGACTTTACACAGCTATTTCACATCAAACTAACATTGAACTTTATAAAGGGTTTGGCCATGAGCAAGAATACCTATGAATGTTAAACACCAGATCCAGGATCCTCGCTGTTTGGTGTCATTAAGAGGCAATTGCAGGATTCCAACACTGAAATCCCAGAGCAGTTACATGAAGCCATAAAGACAGAGAAAGCATCAGGAGCAGCTCTGTTGCCAGAAAGATTGGTGACCTATTCTCACTGCAAATTAATTGAAAAATGCCATTGAAGTTGCAGCTGTCAGAAAATAGTTGGTGAGTGGAATCTGAGAAAACAAATATTCTCAAAAAAAATTGTCCTCAAATATAAATTCAACACCAGTTGTATAAGCAAAAACCAACTGAAATCACCTCAATTAATTCACACGGTATATTAGAGATGGTCTCACTACCAGTAGCACTTTTCCTACATTAAAAACCCTATCTCCAGAACAAGAAAATAAATTATTCAACTCATTAAACTGGCCTCAGGGGCTGTTGCACTAGAGAGGGTACAGAGGAGATTTACGAGGATGTTGCCAGGACTGGAAAAATGCAGCTATGAGGAAAGACTGGATAGGCTGAGGGGAGATCTGATTGAAATGTACAAAATTTTGAGGGGCTTGGATAGAGTGGAGGTGAAGGGTCCATTCACCTTAGCAGAGAGGTCAGTGACGAGGGGGCATAGATTTAAAGTGATTGGTAGAAAAATTAGAGGGGAGATGAAGACAATTTTTTTCACCCAGAGGATGGTGGGGGTCTGGAACTCACTGCCTAAAAGGGTAGTTGAGGCAGAAACCCTCAACTCATTCAAAAGGAGTCTGGATATGCACCTCAAGTGCCGTAACCTGCAGGGCGACGGACCAAATGCTGGAAGGTGGGATCAGACTGGGCGGCTCATTTTTCAGCTGCCACAGACATGATGGGCCAAATGGCCTCTTTCTGTGCCATAAACTTAAGATGATTCGCCTCCTTGCTGTGACCTGTGCAATACGACTGCCATTGTACTGACATAAGATTATTTGCTGGTGTTGGCGGAGGGAGGAGGCTTTGTCTAAACACATGGCAACTCTCTTCTCGGGATCTTTAATGTGTGGCTTAAATCACAGTTTAATGGAGGGTGAGAGTAGAGACAAGAACTTCTGCCTTAGGAATACAGGACCAAAAAAGACCATCTGACTAATCCGAGAGTTCAAAAGCAGTGCGCACAGCTCATGCCTGTCCAACTTCTTAAACATTACCAGCTTGCTTGGACAGCCTGTTCCAAGTATTCACCACCCTTAGTGAAAGATAACTTCTCCCTTTGTCTTCCTAATTTTCTCGAGGCGGAGATTTGGTCCGTTCCCATCACTCGACCACTGGCCATTTCACAGCCTGGAACCATATTGATCTACAGCACTTATTGCCACATCTTGAGCAATCAGGAAGTTTGTGCTTTTACTTTGTTTCATTAAGGGAGCAGATAAATGATACCATAATTAAAACTGACAAGAGTCAAGAACCTGACAATGGATACAAACTGGTGTAAGTGGCTGTTTAACAGTTGAACACTGAAGTAAACAATAGCAATAAGCTAGATAAACAGGAGTTTCCAGATCCTTCCCTCACCAGGTCATGTGGCAATAGACACTAATTAACCCCTAAACTTTAGGAAACTTGTGACTTTTAACTCTGTAAAATGTTTTTATCAACCCCCAAGAACTCAGTGAGAGTTTGTCTGATGATTGGTTATAGCAACATGACCAGGACAGTCCCAGCTACTGTTCTGTTTGTTGAGGCAGCTAATCTCAGTGATGAAGGGTCACTGACCTGAAATGTTAACTCTGCTTCTCTCTCCACAGATGCTGCCAGACCTGCTGAGTATTTCCAATGTTGCTTGTTTTTATTGGAGTTTAGATTAGATTAGAGATACAGCACTGAAACAGGCCCTTCGGCCCACCAAGTCTGTGCCAAACATCAACCACCCATTTATACTAATCCTACACTAATCCCATGTTCCTACCAAACATCCCCACCTGTCCCTATATTTCCCTACCACCTACCTATACCAGTGACAATTTATAATGGCCAATTTACCTACCAACCTGCAAGTCTTTTGGCTTGTGGGACGAAACCGGAGCACCCGGAGAAAACCCACGCAGACACAGGGAGAACTTGCAAACTCCACACAGGCAGTACCCGGAATCGAACCCGGGTCCCTGGAGTTGTGAGGCTGCGGTGCTAACCACTGCGCCACTGTGCCGCCCTCACAGAGTTGGTCTGTGATAGTTAGTCTCTGCTGTGTCGGGAAACAATTTATTCCAAGCCTTGAATGCTATCCAATACCATTTCTGGAAACATGTGAATGGCTGGTGAGTGAAAAGGACTGAACTGGTCTTGACTGATATTCCAGCAGTAACTGAGAAGCCTTCTGGGGCCCCATGATTGAGGCTCTCATAAGAGGACGTGAGTGAGACACCCGCAAGGTGTTGCTGAGATCCCATCGCGTGACTGGTGCTTTGGAACTGCACCCAGGGGCAACTCAACATCTTTTATAGAGATGTCAAAACAACAATTATTGAGTTCACTGGGCTAGAGACAAGAGGCAGAGAATTGATGGCTCAATAGGGTTGAAGTAATGGGGTTTCAATGTGTCAAACAGTATGGGGGGGTGGGGTGTAGTGGTTATGGGAATGTTGTGAAATTGTTGGATTTGGAGGAGTTCTTTTTAAACCTCCTTTGTTGAAAATATTTGTTTTGCTCGTGTTCTCCCAGGAATTGCAGGAGAATGACAGAGAAAGAAAGTGTTCATGAGATTGTCATCATGTCTGATCGAGTGAAGATGTTGTCACACAATATGGATTTGCCTTCTCTAAAGTATTGAAGCTGATTTCAAGATGGGCAATAAGCTTTAAAAAGTCAGGAATTTATTAGCTGCATTACACTCCAGATTGGCCCAAAGATCCACCCTTGGTTTCCTCCTCTCTTGATGCAAAGGAAATGAAGGGATCATCGTGCTGCTTGCCCTGCATTCAGCTGAGCACTGGCAAACTGAAGCCTCCTGTCCCATCTGCTATTAAAACCCTCATTCATGCATTAGCTTTAGACTCAACTATTCCAATGGTCTCCACCCTCTGTTAACCTCGACTGAGTACATCCCATGCTTCAAGTCCTGCTCGCCGATCACCCCAGTTCTCATCGACTTAAATTGGCTCTCATCATTCTTGTTTAACTTCCTCCAGAGCCCATCCCTTCCTCTCGCGTTCTCTAACCTCTCCAGCACGTCTCACATGAATCTCCAATCCTCTGACTCGATCTTCCCCCTTGAACTCCACAAATGGCAGTTGTGCCTTCAACCACCTAGACCTCACACTCTGGCATTCCCTTCCTTCACTTAGGGCCAAGCTCTTTGGCCATGTGGTTTGTCACCCTTCCTAATCTCCACTGACTTGGTCTCTCGGTTCATTTTGGTCTCTCGGTTCATTTTGTCCCAGTGAAGTACATCGGGATGCTTCTCTGTATTAAACAGGAGACAGTGGTATAGTGGTACTGTTGCTGGACTAGTAATCCAGAGGCCCAGGATAATGCCCTGGGGACACGGGTAAAAATCTAAATGATGGCAGCTGGTGGAATTTAAATTCAATGATTTTAGAAAAAATGCAATTATTAAAATAATTTGGGATTGAAAGTTAGTTTCATGGTGTCATTACTGAGACTGTCAATTGTTGTAACATATCTGGTTCACTAATGTCCTTTAGGGAAGGAAATCTGCTGTCCTTACCTGGTCTGGCCTACATGTGACTCCAGACTCTCAGCAATGTCGTTGACTTTTAACTGCCCTCTGAAATGGCCGAGCATGTCATTAAGTTAAGGACAATTAGGGATGGGCAACGAATGCTGGTCTTGCCAGTGATACCACATCCCATGAAAGAATAAAAAAAATGTTTAAATGATCCTGTGTGAACACAAATGGATAGTCAACTAACTCTTCAGAGATGAGCACAGATTTAACAAGTTTTCCTGGAACTGGGCTCCACTTATGTTCTGCTGCATCAATGGGAACATTTCCCATTGCTTGTTTGTTAATCCTGCATTATGTTCCCAGTTTAACAAATTCTCCATTGTCTTGAGATCTCGTTCAATTTTGTTTTGCAGAGAAGTTCTGTTTCGTCGCCTTCTCTTTAGAGCTTAAACATGTAATTTCCAGAATGATCCCTGCCTCAGCATTTCCGGATGAATATGGATGCAAATGCTTTAGCTTTGTCTTTTGCATGGATGTGCTAACCCTCTCCCCTCCCACTCATTGAGGATGTTTGTGGAGCCTTCTCTTCCTGTCTTGTTAGTTGTTTAATTGTGCATCATTGACGGGACTGCAGAGCTTAGATCTGATGCTTGTGGGATTGCTTATCTTGGTCTATCACATGGTGTGTAGCATGCATGTAGTCCGGTGTTGTAGCGTCACCAGGCTGATGCTGCTCCTGCATTTGCATCGAAGGAGAGGAGCACGGAGGGAGGCTCTCGCTCTCTCAGCAGTCACGTTCCCTCTTACACCAACCTGGCTGGATGGGAATGAGACTCAGCTCCCAACAAGGCCCAGGATTCAGGTTGGTGATATACCCACCACAGGATCACATTTAGACTATTGGCCTTTGTGCGCTCAGGACAAGCTAAAATGCGTCACTGCCAATGCCATACTTCAAGTGTAGCTGTTGGCAGGAAAAAGGACAGAAGCACAAGGGGAGAGCCAACTGTGCAACAGCCCCAACAAACACATTTTTCTGCAGCACCTGTTGGAGAGTCTGTCACTCTAGAATTGGCCTTTATAGCCACTCCAGGTGCTGCTCCACAAACCACTGACCACCTCCAGGCACTTACCCATTGTCTCTCGAGATAAGGAGGCCAAAGAAGAGCTGCTGTAATATAGGAAACATTGTTACCCATTTGTGCACAGCAAGCTCCCACAAAGTGGTACTGTAGAGTGGTACTTAGATTGTGGCCTCAGTTTCACATCTCAGCCTAGAGATGAGACCTTTGACAGTGCAGCACTCCCTCATCGCAGTCTCTGGAGAGAGACCTGAATTCACAATCTTCAAGTGCAGTACCAACCGACAGCCATTGTGCATCTCAACTCAAAACGGGCCCCAGCAAACATTAGTACTAATATCAAACATTGCTTTAAGATGGAACATGACCAGAGTCAGGGCACGATGTGTAAATTGCTCCTTCCACAGAGCTGACTTTACACAGATGGTGTTTGTGCCCTTGGAGAGGATGTAACTGAGACAATGATATTTACTCAAGGTGATTTCAAAAACTAAAAGATTCCCTTGTTTGCTACACCAGATCTTGATTTTTGATTAGCACAAAATACCTGTGATTGAGGAGCACAAGAACATTTATTAATGAAGGTCACCATGATCTCTGGAGTCACTGGAACACAGCTCATCACCCAACACAAATAATTCATTGTTAATTATGTACATATTTTCCTGCACAGTCCCACAAGTAGCTCCTAACAGAGCTGATAAGATGAGAGAAATATTGTTATCTTCCCCATTCTCCAACCCACCAAACTTCAGATAATAAAAGCAAAATACTGCAGATGCTGGAAATCTGAAATAAAAACAAAAAATGCTGGAAATACTCAGCAGGTCTGGCAGCACCTGTGGGAGAGAAGCAGAGTTAACATTTCAGGTCAGTGACCCTTCTTCAGAACTGGCAAATATTAGAAATGTAAAAGGTTATAAGCACATAAAGCAGGGGTGGGGCAAGAGATAACAAAAGAGAAGGTGTAGATAGGACAAGGTCACAGAATAACCGACCAGAAGGTCGTGGAGCAAAGGCAAACGATATGTTAATGGTGTGTTGAAAGACAAAGCATTAGTACAGATAGGGTGTTAATGGACTGATAATTGAACAGCCACAAGTACAAACATGGAAAAAAAAGTGGGTAAGCAAACTGAACAAACTAAGATGAAATAAAATAAAACAAAAAAATATATTAAAAGGAAAAAGAAAAATATAACTAAAAGTAAAATGGGGGGCTGTCATGCTCTGAAATTACTGAACTCAACGTTCAGTCTGGCAGGCTGTAGTGTGTCTAATCGGTAAATGAGATGCTGTTCCTCGAGCTTGCGTTGATGTTCACTGGAACACTGCAGCAATCCCAGGACAGAGATGACATTTCAACACTTCCCCCTGCTCTCATGCCTAGAGAGGGTACGGAGGAGATTTACGAGGATGTTGCCGGGACTGGAAAAATGCAACTATGAGGTAAGATTGGATAGGCCTGGCTAGAGTGGAGGTGAAGGGCCTAGTCACCTTTGCAGAGAGGTCAGTGACTCAGGGGCATAGATTTAAAATGCTTGGCAGAATGATTAGAGGGGAGATGAGAAAAAGCTTTTTCATCCAGAGGGTGGTGGGGGTCTGGAACTCACTGCCTGAAAGGGTCATTGAGGCAGAAACCCTCAACTCATTCAAAAAGGAGTCTGGATATGCACCTCAAAGTGCTGTAAACTGCAAGACTACGGGCCAAATGCTGGAAGGTGGGATTGGACTGGAAGGATTGTTTTTCAGCCGGCACAGACATGGGCCAAGTGGTCTCTTTCTGTGCCTTGAACTTTCTCTGATTCTAAGCTGCAGTGTTTGAGGGGCGAGTTGAAGTCTGATGCACACTCTACCAACCCAAGAATGGAGTAGTATTCAGGGCAGCTGCAGCCCAAAGTGATGGCTCATCCTAGAGCTGCCACTTCAGCTCATTCACCCCAATTGACAACACATTTGCAGCACTTCAGTTTAAAAGTTCCTCGAACAAATCATGAGCGGAATGAGCCTTTGTGAAAAATCCTGCAACAGTGCAGACAATCTGGCAAATTACAAAGTGGGAAAATTACTTTCTGATAAAATGTATCTTTGAACACTCAACCATCCATTTCAGACTAGAACCTTTCTGCTCCAGTCTGGAGAAAATACTTTGTAGTAAAGTGAGATTACGCCCACTGCTAACCTCAAGAAACAGACAGCAACCAGCAACTTCACACTAAACGACAAAATGCTGACAACTCCAAACAGCTTTGTGTATAACGCTGGTTACACAGGATAAAGGGTGCTTTAAAGGCCTGCTCAGGCCAGACCAAAAACCCCCCCGACAGAACCACATTGGACCCGAGCCTGACCCGGCCAGAGTCCCTCCATTTTTTTCCCGAGCCCAACATGACCACCAGAATGTTCACTTCACCTACCTTCCCATTCCGAATCTGCAGGAAGCATGAGCGCGATGACATCATGGAGACGTTCACTGTGCAGACTCAGAGTTTCCCTCCTTGACGTCCCGGACTCCCAGCTCAGGTAGGTTTTTTGGCTTTTAACCCTTACCAGCAGAGCAAAATGCAATACTTACTTTATGTGTCTGACCGAGCCTGAAAGCCGGACCCGAAAGAGCGACCCAACTCGAACCCGACACGTGTCGTCGGGTCCCTTCGGGTTCGGGTCGGGTAGCCGGCCTTTAGGATGGTTACTCAAACTTGAAACTCAAGCAGCCAACATTTCTCTGGTTGTCTTGGTGACAATGAACCTGAAGGCACAAAATTAGAGAATTTCCTGGGGCATAACCCCCATGAAAATGTTGCATTTTTACATATCCATTTAATTTGAGCACAGATTATAAACAAAAACAAAAAAAGGTCATTTTCTTTTTAACAGGCAAACCAAATCATCCCAGCTCCAAAGTTACTGAAACACCAGCCTCTCTGCACCAATACCGCACCCTTTCATTCAGGCACACTCCACTTCCAACCTGGATTCAAACAAACATTTTCAAAAGGCAATTGAATAAATACTTAGGGGAAGAATTTGCAATGTTATGGGGAAAGGGCAGAGGAGTGGAACTAATTTAATAAGTCTTTCAATGTGCCAGCACAGACACAATGGGCCGAATGCCTCTTTATGCTCTAAGATTCTGTTGGTCTTCAACTCCCAATCTTCCTGTGGCACATGTCCAATAGTTGATCCCACTGTCTGTGGGAAATCATGGACTTACAGCCAGTCATCAAGGTGACCCTTTTCTGTTTGCCTTGTTTAAACAATAATGAACATTTAATTTGATAGACAGTGTTGATGGGGGTTAATAAACTTCAACTGATTCAGGGCAACCAACGGATGAAGGAGAGGCAGAAAATGAGTGGCAATCTGAAAACTCACCTCGTTTCCTGATCAAACAAATTTAGGCCTGGCATCGAATCTTAGGCACAGGCTTGCATTTATATAACGCCGTTCACAACATCCCAAAGTGCTTTACAACCAATTAAGGACTTTTGAAGAACAGGTCACCTGCTGAAATGTAGGAAACGTGGCAGCCAATTAGAACACAGCAAGCTCCCACAAACAAAAGTCTGAGAATGGCCAGATATTGTGTTTGAGATGTTTTTCTTCTAAATAGACTGGAGAGGGATTCCAATACAGGGCAACTTAAACTGGTGTACTGATGCAAAGAACAAAGAACAGTACAGCACAGGAACAGGCCATTTGGCCCTCCAAGCCTGCGCCGATCTTGATGCCTGTCTAAACTAAAACCTTCTGCACTTCCGGGGCCCATATCCCTCTATTCCCATCCTATTCATGTATTTGTCACGATGCCTCTTAAACGTCGCTATCGTACCTGCTTCCACCACCTCCCCCGGCAGCAAGTTCCAGGCACTCACCACCCTCTGTGTAAAGAACTTGCCTCGCACATCCCCTCTAAACTTTGCCCCTCTCACCTTAAACCTATGTCCCCTTGTAACTGACTCTTCCACCCTGGGAAAAAGCTTCTGACTATCCACTCTGTCCATGCCGCTCATAACTTTGTAAACCTCTATCATGTCGCCCCTCCACCTCCATCGTTCCAGTGAAAACAATCCGAGTTTATCCAACCTCTCCTCATAGCTAATACCCTCCAGACCAGGCAACATCCTGGTAAACCTCTTCTGTACCCTGTCCAAAGCCTCCACGTCCTTCTGGTAGTGTGGCGACCAGAATTGCACGCAATATTCTCAGTGTGGCCTGACTAAAGTTCTGTACAGCTGCAACATGACTTGCCTATTTTTATACTCTATGTCCCAAATGAGGAAGGCAAGCATGCCATATGCCTTCTTGACTACCTTATCCATCTGCGTTGCCACTTTCAGTGACCTGTGGACCTGTCGCCCAGATCTCTCTGCCCGTCAATACTCTTAAGGGTTCTGCCATTTACTGTATACTTCCCACTTGCATTAGACCTTCCAAAATGCATTATCTCACATTTGTCTGGATTAAACTCCATCTGCCATTTCTCCGCCCAAGTCTCCAACCGATCTATATCCTGCTGTATCCTCATCACTATCCGCAACTCCACCAACCTTTGTGTCGTCCGCAAACTTACTAATCAGACCAGCTACATTTTCCTCCAAATCATTTATATATACTACAAACAGCAAAGGTCCCAGCACTGATCTCTGCGGAACACCACTAGTCACATCCCTCCATTCAGAAAAGCACCCTTCCACTGCTACCCTCTGTCTTCTATGACCGAGCCAGTTCTGTATCCATCTTGCCAGCTCACCTCTGATCCCGTGTGACTTCACCTTTTGTACCAGTCTGCCATGAGGAACCTTGTCAAAGGCTTTACTGAAGTCCATATAGATAACATCCACTGCCCTTCCTTCATCAATCATCTTTGTCACTTCCTCAAAAAACGCAATCAAGTTAGTGAGACATGACCTCCCCTTTACAAAACCATGCTGCCTCTCGCTAATAAGTCCATTTGTTTCCAAATGGGAGTAAATCCTGTCCCGAAGAATCCTCTCTAATAGTTTCCCTACCACTGACGTAAGGCTCATCGGCCTATAATTTCCTGGATTATCCTTGCTACCCCTCTTAAACAAAGGAACAACATTGGCTATTCTCCAGTCCTCTGGGACCTCACCTGTAGCCAATGAGGATGCAAAGATTTTTGTCAAGGCCCCAGCAATTTCTTCCCTTGCCTCCCTCAGTATTCTAGGGTAGATCCCATCAGGCCCTGGGGACTTATCTACCTTAATGCTTTGCAAGACGCCCAACACCTCCTCCTTTTTGATAATGAGATGACTGAGACTATCTACACTCCCTTCCCTAGACTCATCATCCACCAAGTCCTTCTCTTTGGTGAATACTGATGCAAAGTACTCATTTAGTACCTCGCCCATTTCCTCTGGCTCCACACGTAGATTTCCTTCTCTGTCCTTGAGTGGGCCAACCCTTTCCCTAGTTACCCCCTTGCTCTTTATATACATATAAAAAGCCTTGGGATTCTCCTTAATCCTGTTTGCCAATGACTTTTCATGACCCCTTTTAGCCCTCCTGACTCCTTGCTTAAATTCCTTCCTACTTTCTTTGTATTCCTCAAGGGCTTTGTCTGTTCCTAGCCTTCCAGCCCTTACGAATGCTTCCTTTTTCCTTATGACTAGGCTCACAATATCCCACGTTATTCAAGGTTCCCGAAACTTGCCAAACTTATCGTTCTTCCTCACAGGAACATGCTGGTCCTGGACTCTAATCAACTGACTTTTGAAAGACTCCCACATGTCAGATGTTGATTTACCCTCAAACAGCTGCCCCCAATCTAAATTCTTCAGTTCCTGCCTAATATTGTTATAATTAGCCTTCCCCCAATTTAGCACCTTCACCCGAGGACTACTCTTCTCCTTATCCACAAGTACCTTAAAACTTACGGAATTATGGTCACTGTTCCCGAAATGCTCCCCTACTGAAACTTCGACCACCTGGCCGGGCTCATTCCCCAATACCAGGTCCAGTACGGCCCTTTCCCTAGTTGGACTATCTACATATTGTTTCAAGAAGCCCTCCTCGATGCAACGGGGAAGCAGTGAGGCCCAGCAAGGACGCAGTGAGGGTGATGGTATGGGATAGATTCATAATTATTATAGAAGCATATAGCACAGGAGGAGACCATTTGGTCCATTGTTTTGATGCAGTCTCTTTGAAAGAGCTATTCAACTAGTCCCATGCCCCTGCTCTTTACCCTTCGCCCTGCCAATTTTTCTGCTTCAAGTATTCATCCAATTCCTTTTAGGAAATAACGATTGAATTTGTTCCCACCACCCTTTCAGGCAGTACATTCTAGATCATCAGAATTCCATAGCACCATAGTTTTGTCGTGCATGGATGGAATCCTCTGATTCATGTGCTGCTTGTTTTTAGTTTTATGGCTTTTCATAATACAACTGAAGGGTTTTGGTTAAGTCATTATAGTGCAACTTATTTTCCATTCATAAACTTCATTTGGTTAAATTTGATTTCTGCTGTCAAAATTTGCTGCATAAATGTGACTGTACATAAAACAAAGAAACAGATGTACTGTCTTAATTGGTTTTTGTAATTCCCTGTTTGAATTACTGTCTCATTGCCTATTTAGCCAATTTTAAGGGTTTGTAGCTTGCTTTTAGTTCCTCGTTTTCATCTGCTTTGCTTTTAAAGGACATTGCCCTAAATACACTGTAGCAGCCTGCATCTCTGCACAGTGCAGGGGCACACTTCACACTTGAATGGCTACAAGAACAGGCCATATGCCTCTTCAAGCCTGTTGCACCATTCAAGATGATTATGACTGATCTGCTGCTCAGGCTGCACTTCCCTGGTGTATCCCTGAATTTCCTTCGTGCCCAAAAATTGATCAATCTCAAGTTTCAACACCTGAGCATCCACAGAGTACTGGGACAGTTATAAAACAGAATCACGAGCAGTTTCATGAAATATCTGATCTCTTGTTCGAAGCTGCTTGTTTTACCACTTGTTTCCTGCCACATATCCAGTTTGGTCCAGCAGTTGCTCTTTAAGATTTCTGAGCAATTTACCTCCTCAAAGCTTCTGGCAGCTGCACCAAAATCCACAAAAAGAAATGATTGGTTGCTGAATTTAGATTTTTAGAATTAGAATTAGAACATTACAGCGCAGTACAGGCCCTTCGGCCCTCGATGTTGCGCTGACCTGTGAAACCATCTGACCTACACTATTCCATTTTCATCCATATGTCTATCCAAATGCCCTTAAAGTTGGCGAGTCTACTACTTTTGCAGGCAGGGCGTTCCACGCCCCTACTACTCTCTGAGTAAAGAAACTACCTCCGACATCTGTCCTATATATCACCCCTCAACTTAAAGCTATGTCCCCTCGTGTTTGTCATCACCATCCGAGGAAAAAGACTCTCACTATCCACCCTATCTAACCCTCTGATTATCTTATATGTCTCTATTAAGTCACCTCTCCTCCTCCTTCTCTCCAACGAAAACAACCTCAAGTCCCTCAGCCTTTCCTCGTAAGACCTTCCCTCCATACCAGGCAACATCCTAGTAAATCTCCTCTGCACCCTTTCCATAGCTTCCACATCCTTCCTATAATGCGGTGACCAGAACTGCACGCAATACTCCAGGTGCGGTCTCACCAGAGTTTTGTACAGCTGCAGCATGACCTCGTGGCTCCGAAACTCGATCCCCCTACTAATAAAAGCTAACACACCATATGCCTTCTTAACAGCCCTATTAACCTGGGTAGCAACTTTCAGGGATTTATGTACCTGGACACCAAGATCTCTCTGCTCATCTACACTACCAAGAATCTTCCCATTAGCCCAGTACTCTGCATTCCTGTTACTCCTTCCAAAGTGAATCACCTTGCACTTTTCCGCATTAAACTCCATTTGCCATCTCTCAGCCCAGCTCTGCAGCCTATCTATGTCCCTCTGTACCCTACAACATCCTTCGGCACTATCCACAATTCCACCGACCTTAGTGTCATCCGCAAATTTACTAACCCACCCTTCTACACCCTCTTCCAGGTCATTTATAAAAATGACAAACAGCAGTGGCCCCAAAACAGATCCTTGCGGTACACCACTAGTAACTAAACTCCAGGATGAACATTTGCCATCAACCACCACCCTCTGTCTTCTTTCAGCTAGCCAATTTCTGATCCAAAGCACTAAATCACCTTCAATCCCATACTTCCGTATTTTCTGCAATAGCCTACCATGGGGAACCTTATCAAACGCCTTACTGAAATCCATATACACCACATCCACTGCTTTACCCTCATCCACCTGTTTGGTCACCTTCTCGAAAAACTCAATAAGGTTTGTGAGGCACGACCTACCCTTCACAAAACTGTGCTGACTATCGCTAATGAACTTATTCTTTTCAAGATGATTATACATCCTGTCTCTTATAACCTTTTCCAACATTTTACCCACAACTGAAGTAAGGCTCACAGGTCTATAATTACCAGATTTGCTGCATTACAAGTGCTGTGATGAGCCATATCATTGGAACAGTTTTTGTTACTCAGTCCTGCTCTCGGTCTATGGTTTCTTTTAGCTTGTCTTTTCCTGCCACTTGCAAACACTGACATATGCCCAGATTTCTCAAAGACCACAGTATTGACCAGGAGAATAATGTTTCGTGCAGTGATAACATGAAGAAATCAGTGTCACAGTCCCAGGACTAAGTGGAAACATTCAAAACCAAAAGAGCAATGTCAGTCTTTTTCTATACAATAACATGATGCTCATAATAGTATTGGCCATGATGTAATCAGTCTTCTCTTCTCCATGAGCTTGGATTTCTCCCCTCTGTAAAATTCATTTGTGGCAAGTACTCCTCAATTTAGTTTATAGCCTGCAGTTATAAAAATTATTGATTATATTTTGTTCAAACAATATCAGTGTGCATTCTTACTTTATTAAAAATGTGAAATTTGGAATGATAACACAAATGAGACAATGTTCGGGTATGCAGGGGGGGGAACAGGCACGGGGGGGGGGTGGAAAGAGAGCGCGAGCAGGATGAGAAGACAGAAAGCAAGGGGGAGGGGGAGGCGATGGGAGAGTCTATGAAGTTGTGTTCTGGTAGAAGCAGTAGGTATGGCAGCAGCTTGTTTTGAAGAGAACCGCGGATTAGCCGATATAGGAAGTGGAAATTTCACAGGTAGAACAGAACGTGTTTCTGTACCTCAGTCACTGTAAAATTACCTTTAAATCAAACCCAAGGATCACCTCAGGCATCACTGCTGGAAATTGAAAGGGAGCAAAAGAGAGGAATATATGAAATTACTCCGGAGATGAGTGTTGTGGAGGAACATTGGCTGAGATACCTAATTTTCCTTGGCTGCCATTGGATTGCTGGCATCCAACTGAAGGAAATATCCATCTGTACAAGACTCCCTTGGGACTGCAGTGGAGACACCAACCACACAATATTTTGGTACACCAAACAACCCATCAGATCCATGTTGCACATGGCAATAGATCAGGAGAGCTCGGGAAATTCCTGATGTACAATTCTGGTGCTGCCACGGGATGTAGGTGTTGCTGGCAAGGCCAATATTTGTTGCCTGTCCCCAATTGCCCTCAAGAAAGTGGTGGTGAAACCGCTGCAGTCTGTGTAGTGTAGCTAAGTTTACATTTTGGGGGGAGGGGGAGGGGAGAAAGAAAGAAAACAGCTCTTTTAGGAATAGGGAGGTGGCCATTCAGCCCATCGAGCCTGTTCTGCCATTGTTAGATCACTGCTGATCTGCATCTCAATTCCATCATCGCAAATTCATAATTTGGAACCTTTTCAAACTGAGAATCAAACTTAATATACCAGAAAATATACCAGAAATAATATACTTAAATATACCAGAAAGGAGAGAGAGTTGGGATTTAATAACAGGCACAAATAACAGAATTTAATTCACAAGTTCAAAGGATTTCTCCATCGGGAGGGAAACAAGTGGATATGACTGTACAGAAAATCCTTTGAACCCAATTACTCCGATCGCACTTATTGTCTTTTAGAATATATCCTGTGGGGTAAAGGGAGTTTCAGATCCCACCTAAAGCAGCAATGAATTAACAGCAGCTGCAAACAGACTACTGCAGGGCTATATATTAACAGGTAAGTATGGAGATATAGACACCACACACACACATGACCAATCAGCACTGCCAGAGACTCAGACACTGGGGGAAACTCACTTCGGCAGGTGGGTTAAACTAGGATCAGCCCAGTGGGGATGGGGGGGGGGGAAATAAAAAATTCAGTGATCAGGATTACAATGGTTTCTGCCCCTTTTCTGGATACGGTGAAGGGGATAGTCCCTGACAACATTCCGGCAATAGTACTGAAGACCTGTGCTCCAGAACTAGCCACGCTTAGCCAAGCTGTTCCAGTACAGCTACAACACTGGCATCTACCCAACAAAGTGGAAAATTGCCCAGGTATGTCCTGTACACAAAAAGCAGGACAAATCCAACTCGGCCAATTACTACCCTATCAGTCCACTCTCCATCAGTAAAGTGATGGAAGGGATTGTCAGCGCTATCAAGCGGCACTTACTCACAAATAACATGCTCAGTGACGCTCAGTTTGGGTTCTGCCAGGGCCACTCAGTTCCTCACCTCATTACAGCCTTGGTCCAAATATGGACAAAAGAGCTGAGTTTGAGATAAGGTGAAAGTGACTGCCCTTGGCATCAAGGCAGCATTTGACAGAGTGTGGCATCAAAGAGCCCGAGCAAAATGGAGTCAATGGGAATCAGGGGGAAAACCCTCCGCTGGCTGGAGTCATACCTAACACAAAGGAAGATGGTTGTGGTTGTTGGTGGTCAATCATCTCAGCTCCAGGACATCACTGCAGGAGTTCCTCAGGGTAGTGTCCTAGGCCCAACCATCTTCAGCTGCTTCATCAAGGACCTTCCTTCAATCATAAGGTCAGAAGTGGAGATGTTTGCTGATTATTGCACAAGGTTCAGCACCATTCACGACTCCTCAGATAATGAAGCAGCCTGTGTCCATATGCACAAGACCTGGGCAACATCCAGCCTTGAGCTAAGCAGCAAGTAACATTCGTGCCACACAAGTGCCAGGTAATAACCATCTCCCCTTGATGTTCAATAGCATTACCATTGCTGAATCCCCTAACATTCTGGGGGTCGCCATTGATCAGAAACTGAACTGGACCAAGCCACATAAATGCTGTGACTACAAAGAGCAGGTCAGAGGCTGGGAATTCTGTGGAGAGTAACTGACCTCCTGACTCCCCAAAGCCTGTCTGCCATCTACAAGCCACAAGTCAGGAGTGTGATGGAATACTCTCCACTTGCCTGGATCAGTGCAGCTCCAACAACACTCAAGAAGCTCGACACCATCTAGGACAAAGCAGCCCACTTGATTGGCACACCATCCACCATATTCAACATTCATTCCCTTCACCACCGATGCACAGTGGCATCAGTGTGTACCATCTACAAGATGCACTGCAACAACTCACCAAGGCTCCTTCGACAGCACCTTCCAAACCTGCAACCTCTATCACCTAGAAGGACAAGGGCAGATGCATGGGAACACCACCACCTGCAAGTTCCCCTCCAAGTCACACACCATCCTGACTTGGAACTATATTGCCGTTGCTTCACTGGCATTGGGTCAACATCCTGGAACTCCCTTCCTAACAGCACTGTGGGTGTACCTACCTCACATGGACTGCAGCGGTTCAAGAAGGCAGCTCACCACCACCTTCTCAAGGGCAATAAATGCTGGCCTAGTCAGTGACACCCACATCTCAAACAAATAAAGAAAAAACATGGGCTTCTTCTCACCTGCAGTCTGTGGCTTTGCCAAAGCTCACCACTGCACTGCCATGCTGCTGTTCAGGAAGAGTCAAAGTTGCCAGTATCATGAGCTGCTATCTTGCTTTGGGTCACTGACCTTCTGTTCCTCCAGTCCCACTGTGACTGTACTGGGTAATGCTTCACTTATCCTTGCTTCCTCTATGCTGTTGTGTACAAGGATATTCAGGGATCCTCCTCTCAAAAGGAATCCATGATTTGGATTTTTGAACTCTTGGTCTATAGGAATAGGAGAAGGCCATTCAGCCCTTCAAGCCTGTTCCGCCGCCATTCAATGGGATCATGGCTGATGTGCAGCCTCACTCCATATCCCTGCCTTTGCCCCATATCCCTTAATACCTTTGGTTAACAAAAGTCTCAGATTTAAAATTAACAATTGCTCTTGCAGCACGTTTCTTTTGTGCAAGAGAGAGGGAGTTCCAACCTTCTCCCACCCCATGTGTGTATAACGGTTTCCGAATTTCATTCCTTAAACGGTCTGGCTCTAATTCTTAGACTATGTCCCCAGTCCTAGACGCCAAAGCCAGCAGAAATTGTTTTTTCTCTCTTCTGTCTGTTCCCTTTAATATCTTAAGCTTTGATCAAATCACATGTTAACCTTCTACATTCCAGAAATATAACCCTAGTTTGTGGAATCTCCCTATAATTTAACCCATGGAATCCAGGTAGCATTCCGGTAAATCTACACTGCTCTCCCTCCAAAGCCAATATATCGTTCTTAAGCTGTGGTGCCCAGAACTGTTTGCACTACTCCAGGTGTGGGCGAACCCGGGCTTTGTGTAGCTGAAGCATAACTTCTACCCCTTGTATTCTACTCCTCTAGATATAAAGGCCATCAACTTGATTATTTTCCGTACCTGTTTATGACGTTTCAACGATGTGTACCTTGGCCCCCACCCCTCGAAGTAGTTTCTTTGGAATTCTGTTCCTAACTATTTGTTCAGAAAGTACCCTGTACTATCCTTTTTTAGGTCCAAAGTGTATGATCTTACATTTACCTAAATTTAATTCCAATTTGAGATCTTGTATCTTGTGCTATTAAATGTTCTATGATTCTGTCATGAGCCATCATGCCAAGAAAGTAGGAGACTGACAAGGTTACAAGTTGAAGGAGCCCATGTTAGGGACGACACCAAGGACAATGGTGAATCCTTAGACGTGCACTAGAGAACTAACCAAGAAAGCCCTCATCACACAGCCACAGCAGCTCTCCAACCATGGCCTTCCTTCACCCCTTCCAAAACAGCTTTTGAATATTAAGACTTTTGCGGTATCTTGAAGAGGCCGCATTCCTTTAAATCTCTGTGGCCATGTAAAGTCTGCTTGCTTGTACAATTTCTTACCCACTCCTCCAGCAACTACACCAAGCAGTTAGAAACTCAGTTATCCCAAATTGTCTAACTTGTGAATGTTGGACATAGCGAGTGGAATACTGAAGCTTTCTCTAGACTCAGGTCAGCCCTGTAACTCCTGAATTACTGGTTGTGGGGAGGGGGGTGGGTGGGGGGGGGGGGTGGGGGAAGAGGAGGAATCTTGAATCTGTGTAATGAAAACAATCACATGGCAAACAAATGGCCCTCATTATGGGGACTGGCTGCTCCTCTTGCAAGGTCACAAGAGGGATGTAGGGAGTGAATGGGAAAGGAGTTGAGGCAAAAGATTAGCCAAGATCATGTTGAATGGCAGAGCTGGCTTGAGGAGCCGAATGGTCTCATGTTCCTATTTCTTAGGTTGTGAATCATAGAATTGTACAACATATAAATAGGAAGCTATTTAACCCATTGTGTCGGCTCTTTGAAAGATCTGATTATCTAATTTCCCTCTCTGACACCTTGCAGTTTTCCCCTGTGTATTTTCCAATTCCTTTTGGAATTACAACATACAACGGCCTTAATCTCACAGAATGAAAGAGCTTGCCTTTTCCAGCTAAGCAGTGGCTATAATAAGGACACTTTCTGATTAAAAAAGGTTATTTATGGAGATTGTCTTTGCAATAACTGCCTGTTCATTGTACTTTGTCAGTGTTGCATTGGATTAGAGGAAAGAACTACAGCCACTGGGATCAGCCAAGGGGATTATTTCACATTGGAGACTGTCAGTTAAAGTTCTTATTTATTTAAAAAAAAACCCAGAAGGTTCTTTCAGCATTAAAAACTGCCCCTTGCAACAATTGACTTGGGGATTAAAGGAAAGTATAGGTGGCAATTCCTCCAAAAGTAATTTAGTCGTTCAGCTAACTGCAGTAGTTTAAAAGCTGGTTCAGTTTAGATGAAATGCCATCAAGTTAGACTGACTCAGTGATAGCTTTCAGGGGTTTTTTCCTGATTAAAAGATAAATTTAAACTTTTTGGGTTTAACGATCAGTTTAAATCAGATTCAGCTCAACAATAACGTTTGATCCAAAGACAAGAGAGAGTGAGCACGAGATCAACTCTGGAGCAGCCTAAAGGAAAGATGCACTCCAAAACATAGGCATGAGGTGCAGCTAACTCCATACATCTGCAACAAGAGCCTTCAGAGCAGGAGCTGTTTGACAAACTTCAAACTTAATTCAAAACTCAGAGTGAGATGAAACCACTTATCCCTTCTAGCCTAATGCACAGGTCATTAACCAGTGCGTAGGCTGTGTATAATTATGCAGGAATGTTACCCATTGACACAGGAATGACGAGAACCCTATTCACAACCAAATAAGAGACCCATTCCTAAAATTCCAGCAACTCCCTACCACTCCCCCCCACCCCAAGTCAAGACCACCAAAAACACAAAATAATGAGGTTCCTTCTTCACCTACACCCTCACCCCTCCCCCCCAATCCCAAAACCTCAAGCTTTGAAAAGTAGAATCTTTATTTCTTATAGTTCTGAGTCTGAATGGTTAAGGCTGATTCCTGATGGATCAGCGAGCTGTCTCCTTTAGCTGGTCAGCCTGGTCCAGTGTTAATAAAAAAGCTGATGTTATAATTAGCTTGCACCAAGCAGGGAAAGGTTAAAGGGAAATAGCAAACTATTGTGTAGGGTGGATGTAATGAGCCGACTGTCCAATTGAACCCATTGGCTCAGCCTTGGAACATGAATGTTTTGCAAAACCTACCCCATGGCACAAGAACACAAGAATTAGGAGGAGTAGACCATATGACCCATCAAGCCTTCTCCACCATTCAATACAATCACGGCTGATCTTAGGCTTCAACTCCACTTTCCCGTCCACTCATGTCCCTCGATTCTCAGACCAAGAATCTGTCTATCCTATTCTTAAATGTATTCGGTGATGGAGCATCCAAAACCCCATGGGGTTCAGAATTCCAATGATTCACAACCCTTTGAATGAAGTAATTTCTCATCATCCTAAATGATTGGCCCCTTATCCTGAGACTGTGCCCCCATGTTTTAGATTCCCAACCAGCAGAAACAATCTGTGTCTACCCTTTTCAACTCCTTTTGAGTTGTTTCAATGAGACCACACTCATTCTTCTAAATTCCAAAGAATATGGCAAAACCTTCTCTTTGAAAAGTAAAAGGCACATTGCATTCTGTATCTGTCACTTTCCCCTTAAACAGTCTCTGGCTTCCCCAGTTGGAACTGAGCTCTCCTCGGGAGAAGAATGAAGCATTATTTACTAACTTCCATTAAATTAAAATTGTCATCACTTCCCATTTTTGTATCTAACATTGATATCAAATTAAACATCTACTTGGTTAAGTCTGAGCACCAACTGTCTTGTCCCCGAGCTCTCTCTGGGTCGTGACCCCACTGCAAACACAAAACTAAGTTCCTACAGTTTGAGGTTGCATGGCTACTTGTCAGCCATCACAGGGATGATGGGCAAATGGCCTCTTTCTATGCTATAAATTTTAATGATTGTGATTCTAACAATCTTACTGTGCTGGCTCTTGGAAAGAGTTATCCAATTAGTCCCACTGCCCCTGCTCTTTCCCCACAGCCCTGCAAATTAATCCTCAAGTACATGTCCAATTGCCTAATGAAAGTTCTAATAGAATCTGCTTTCCCTCCCTTTTTAGGTCCTGCATTCTGGATCACAACAACCATTGATGTAAAAACATTTCAGTTTGTAACAGTTTCATTCTTCTGGAGATCTCTTCCTCCTTCCATTCGCACCCATTTTCTCAGCCCCACACAACTGGTCTCTACCTCCTCTCAGATATTTTAGATTTTAGATTTAGAGATACAGCACTGAAACAGGCCCTTCGGCCCACCGAGTCTGTGCCAACCATTAACCACCCATTTATACTAATCTTACACTACTCCCATATTCCTACCACATCCTCACCTGTCCCTATATTCCCCTACCACCTACCTATACTAGGGGCAATTTATAATGGCCAATTTACCTATCAACCTGCAAGTCTTTTGGCTGTGGGAGGAAACTGGAGCACCCGGAGGAAACCCACGCAGACACAGGGAGAACTTGCAAACTCCACACAGGCAGAACCCAGAATTGAACCCGAGTCGCTGGAGCTGTGAGGCTGCGGTGCTAACCACTGCGCCGCCCATATTGGATGATTCTATCAGCCACAAGAGATTGGAGTCTATAATCTTGGCTGACATGGAGTGCAGTACTGATGGACTGCTGCATTGTCAGAGATACCATCTTTTAGATGGGTGCTTTCCTTCGTTTAGTAAAACTCCACTGATATTATGGAAAGATGAGCAGTAGACATAGCAACAGTTCATGCTATCAGATTTTTAATGATTAAAGCAGCAGCATGGAACCATTTTATAGGCTATAGGATAGTTCCTGGGTGAAACTAAACCCTGGAGGGGGGTAAGGATACTTACATTCCATGTTCTATCGCTCCTCTCATGCAATGATCAGATTGACAATATCTAAAGTCCAAGTGTTCATTCCTGGAATCTAAGTAAGACTTGTAATAAAATGAGGCCATTCAATCCCAATCATTTGTTCTTTCCTCATGTTCTTCGATATTCAAATGTTTAATTTCCCCTTAAATTCTGTGATGGACGTGTTTCACAAGCTGCTTGGAGTCATGGGTTCCTTTTCCTAATAACCCACTGTGAACATATCCCTTCTTACTCCCCCTTTGTCCTTCTTTTATTATTTTTTTTTATTATTAGAGATACAGCACTGAAACAGGCCCTTTGGCCCACTGAGTCTGTGCCGACCATCAACCACCCATTTATACTAATCCTACACTAATCCCATATTCCTACAACATCCCCACCTGTCCCTATATTTCCCTACCACCTACCTCTACTAGGGGCAATTTATAACAGCCAATTTACCTATCAACTGCAAGTCTTTTTTGGTGGTGGGAGGAAACCGGAACACCCGGCGAAAACCCACGCAGACACAGGGAGAGCTTGCAAACTCCACACAGGCAGTACCCAGAATTGAAACCGGGTCGCTGGAGCTGCGAGGCTGCGGTGCTAACCACTGCGCCACTAGTCCTGAGTTAATGTCATCTTCACTTGTGGGATGAATTTATTCATTTAAGCTCTCTTTAAAAATGACAAAACGGGCCCCTCCTATGAAGAAATTACAATCACTCTATAAATGCAAGTTTTATTACTGAGGAGATCTTCCTAATCTGTATGAATAGGATTTTATTTGTCAAGTATCTGATGGCAATTGAATCTTCTCATTCCAGGTATCACACTGGGTTACAGCAGCTCTTCCTACCAAAATATTCCACAGTGGAATCCATTCACTTCCATGAACTGCAAAGAGAGTCTGGGAGAACACAAGCAACTGAATTCTAAAATGTTGACTACTCTGAGATTAGTGAGGAGTTACAAACCAAATCAGTGATTCCAAATCCTGAAATTTCCAATCGCAAATAATATGTTTACCCGACCCAGACCAGTCAAGCGTCGGGTGAATCTAATTTTTTTTTAATTGCTTCAAAATGCAAGACTATTTGCATATAAATTAATCACTGACACTTGCAAACATGCACTTCCAATATAGGTGCACTGACAGCTTCTCACTCAGCCCCAATCATCAGCACTGAGCAGATTTTAATGACAGATTATTCAATTGTGATACACTCTCTCCCTGGGCTTCAAAGACTGCTTCCCAGGTCAGTTTGTTCTCGGCTTTCTTCACTGTGAAATAGTTCAATCAGAACTCTTCATCTTCCCTAGTCTTAAATCAGTGCCTTGGCTAGAGTTTGAGAAGACGTTAAATAACTGTCCAGTTTTTTTTGGACCCTGAGATTTATGCACCTTATCTGGTAATTGTTGCTGTATTTAATAGCAATTTATAAAACACTTAGATATTAGGCAATTACATCAGCTGGAAGTGAAGAGAGTTCCACTGCTTGTTATGCATTACTAAAACAGCGAACATGTTGCTTATAACCCCATTGACGTGGCCATGGTTAGTGTACAGAGGATACTCTCCCCACTTACCAAACTGCCTCAGTACATTTGTGTCATCAATGCCTACAGCAGCTGGATGGGAATTCTTCTGTGGTTCTCAGTGAAGATACCAACCATTGGGAAAAAGGACAAAAGGCGGCAAACTGAGTATCAGTAGCCTGCAAACACCTCCGTGAGGAATCAATCCAATGGTATAAACATAACTATTTGGACATAAATGTAGTGGGTATGCTCAAGAAGTTTGCAGACGACACAAAAATTGGCCGTGTGGGAGACAGTGAGGAAGATAGCTGCAGGAAGATATCGATGGTCTGGTCAGATGTGCAGAAAAGTGGTAAGGCAAGGCAAAGGAATACACGATTAGTGGGAAAATACTGAGAAGTGTAGAGGAAGTGAGGGACCTTGAAGTGAATGTTCACAGATCCCTGAAGGTAGCAGGTCAGGTAGATAGAGTGGTTAAGAAGGCATATGGAATCCTTTCCTTTATTAGCCAAGGTACAGAATATAAGAGCAGGGAGGTTATGCTGGAACTGTATAACTCATTGGTTAGGCCACAACTTGAGTACTGTGTGCAGTTCTGGTCACCTCATTACAGAAAGGATGTAGTTGCACTAGAGAGGGTACAGAGGAGATTTACGAGGATGTTGCCAGGACTGGAAAAATGCAGTTATCAGGAAAGATTAGATAGGCTGGGGTTGTTCTATTTGGAACAGAGAAGGCTGAGGGGAGATTTGATTGAAATGTACAAAATTGTGAAGGGCCTGGATAGAGTGGAGGTGAAGGGTCTATTCGCCTTAGCAGAGAGGTCAGTGACTAGGGGCATAGATTTAAAGTGATTGGTAGAAAAATTAGAAGGAAGATGAGGAAACACTTTTTCACCCAGAGGTTGGTGGGGGTCTGAAATTCACTGCCTGAAAGGGTAGTTGAGGCAGAGACCCTCAACTCATTCAAAAGGAGTCTGGATATGCACCTCAAGTGCCATAATCTGCAGGGCTACAGACCAAATGCTGGAAGGTGGGATCAGAATAGGTGAATCTTTTTCAGGTCGGCACAGACATGATGGGTCAAGTGGCCTCTTTCTGTGCCTTAATCTTTATGATTCCAGCTCCTGAGTGCTGGTTGGAAAGTGCTCCAACACCAACTCTGGAGTTCCTTTCATAGATCTAGCAAACCAAACCAACCCTGGCCTTGTAATATGGGTCTAGTGGGTTATGGTACTGGACTAAATATCTTGAGTTCTGGTCCATAATTCATGAGAACATGGGTTCAAATCCCACCACAGAAGTTTCAATTCCATTTTACAAAATAAAAATGTGCAAAGAAATAAAACTCAGTAAAAGTGACCTTAAAATTTGTTGGATTGTAATTTTAAAAAGTCTGATTCAGTAATGTCCATTCGGGAGGAATTCTGCTGGTCGTCCTTACCTGGTCTAGCCTACATGTGACTCAAGTCCACAGCAATGTGGTCGACTCTTTGCCCTGTGAAAATGGCCCATCAGGTCACTCGATTGTACCAATTCAACGGTTCACGAAGGCGGTTTCATCATCATCTCCAGGAAACTAGAATTTCTTCAATCATATTCCTATGAATAAAAAACAAATTTCATTGGCACATTAGTTTGATGAAACAGTTTGAGACTTGGTCTAGTTCCACACCCAAAGGTCAATTCAAAGGCCAAAATGCACAAGGTGCTGAAAGACAATCACTGCCAGTGTGGGAGTTTATGTATAAACTCTCGATTCAGGTTACAGCTGTGTAACACCTCAGCATGCCTTGTTTTGATAAAGATAAAACCCGTTATCAGAGTCTCAGGTTATCACACTCCACAATCTGGCCCATATCACAACTACGAATAGGAAGACTGTCAGGTTTACTTTGAAAAAAAGTGCTGCAAATTAGGGGGGTGAAATATAAAGTTAATTAAGTGTAAATCTACATTAGCTTTAATCATCTAAATAATCTGCTAAACTGTATCAATAATTATTCTGACGCTTGCAGAGAATCTGAAAAATGGATGTGATCTCAAGTGAGCTTCTTTAGTGTATACATGCATATTAATGCATGATTTGCATAATTACTGCTAATTAACCACAATACCGATGTATTAGACTTAAGGATAGCGAAGAAAAATGACCCTTTTTTGCAACTTGATTGTTCATATTCTGATGTACAAATTCTGTTACCTGCAGATCTAGATACAATTACCAAATGAACTGCAGAGAGGAGTTGACTAGTTCTTGGAGAATTGTCATTAATAAGGACAATGTATTCAGCTGATTCTCTTGTACGTTGATATTCACCCATTTTTATATTTGTGCAAGAAAATTAGCATGCTAATTAGAATTATCCATCATAAACCTCTGGGACACAACTGATAAAAACAGCTCAGCACTTCTAAAGAAACTGCAATGAATCTAAACATCAGGAATCTCTCACTCAACCCTCTGCTGTAGACAGCTTGAAGTGCTGAGAGAAGCTCTAACATGGGCTCAGTTCAGGGTAGCTCTCTCATCTTTTGAATTAAGAGGTCGTGAGTGCAAGCCCGACTCCAGAGACTATCAAAATCTAGGCGGACACTCAGAGGGAGTGCTGCACTGTTGGCGGTGCTGACTTCTGACACAAGTCAGATTGAGGTCCTGTCTGCACTCACAGGTGGACACATGATCCTGAGATACTATTTAAAGAGTAGGGAAGCGCTCCCAGTTTTCTGGTCAATTTTCTCCCTCAACCAACGCCTAAAGCAGATTATCTGGTCATTCATCTCATTGCTTTTTGTGGGATGTATGTGTGGGGAGTAAACATTTAGGATTAAGTCCTTTCTCCGGTGAAGATTTTATTGCTGTTTGTACAATCCTGCGGAGCTAAAATGTCTGCAACTATTGCCCAGGTGTTACGACCGAGGTGGAATCAGTGCATTGTCTTTTTGAGTTCCACATCTGCATTAGGTCACATCTATTTAAATGTTTATCAGTTAACAATACAGTCAATCATAGACTCTACTCTTCATCCCAGAATAAAATACACCAACCAGGTTCTTCAATAAACAAAACTCCGATTATAAAACAAGACTTATCCAGTAAAGAAGTAAAGAATTAAACAGATTGAAATGTGAAAGTTCCTTTTTAAAAAAAAACCCACACACAGGTTCAAGAAAAATAAAAATTTCCTCTACAGAGGTCTTTTACAAAAAAAAGGTAAAAGAATACTTTAGCCAAATACTTGTTAATTCTGGAAGAAAACAGAGGAATGTGTCCCAAAATGGCACACAGTATGGCATCTGAGAACACGTAGACCAGTCACTGGATCTTTTCTGGAACAGTTCTTTTCAGGTGGTGTCAATGATTAATCTGGCAGGGGTTGTAGCTGTCACACGCTGAATTCTCAGGCTTTTCAGAGAAGTGAAGAGATGGGTTGGGTGTTGATCTCTTGGCAGGTGAACCTCCAATTAAAACAGTCCACAACCCAACCAGAGAGTCAAAACAATATCCCAAAAGTGATATCCTGACCATCATAAATCTTGACTTTTCACTTCTCTTGTAAACATCTTCCCCAAGTCAACCACAATTTCTGTTCATCTATCTTCAGGAATGGGATATCCAGTAAAGGTTTTTTTAAAAAAAAAAACAGTTTGTGTCCTTCAGTGAACTTTCAACAAAAAAACAAAATCCAGCATCTATGAAATCTTCAACCTTCCAAAAACTAATCCATTTCCACAATTTAAATGAGGCCTCAAAAAATATTTTAAAGGAAGCACTCTCATAACACTAGATAACAATCTTTGCACCTTAAAGTAATTCCGTGCATGTGAGGAGAGAGGAGTTAAAAAGTTACCGCATAAATATATGATTAGATAAATACAAGTTTTTATTTGCAAAGATTCATTTGCTCTGCAAGTTCAGGTTGAGCAATTTGTGAATGAAGAGGCAAAAATTATTCAACAAGTTGTTTTTCCCCAAATATGTTAATTAGGAAGGGAACAAATGGGATTGGAGCCGTCTATCCATCTCACTGTGTGGTCCTTTAGAGGATGACAGGACCTCCTGATTGAGCCCTGTCTCCTGCTAATCTCAGCAGGCTCTTAATCTGATGATTTTTCACAGTCTTTAATTGATCACCAGGCCTGGAACAGTGAACATGTTTCAGAATTCCCAGGCATTCCATCCCCAACTTGTTTACAAGAAATCAACAACAACAACAAAAAAATCAATAAGCTGTGTGTCGGCGAATAGGGTTTTATAAAAAAAATCCCTTTATAAGAATAGAGAGAAAATGTTTAATTGAATTTGTGTCCTAGTTTTCTTTTGACTTTTTCAATTGTAACAATGTCCCTAACTAAGAAGGGTGCCTGTTTGTATGGTTGTTTGCACAGCATCAAAGGCAGTTTAACTGAGCACATCTTGCTTTTTGAGGGGTCTTGCTGTGTTGTCTTATTGCATAGTGACTGCACTTTGAGTTATTTCATTCTCAGGATACCAGGGTCACTGGCAAGGCTGACATTTGTTACCCATCCCTAGTTGCCGTGAACTGTGCAGTTTACTCAACCAGAGGTCAGTTCAGAGTCAGCCATATTGGTGTGGGTCTGGAATTATACAGGCCCAGATCGGGCAAGGACATTCGACTTCCTTCTCTGAAAAAGATGAGTCAACCAGCTTTCATCACAGACAGCGTCGTGGTCACTTTTATTAAGCTTTTCATTTCCAGATTTTTGTAAAAATGGAATTCACACCATTTCCTACCACAATAGTGTTTGAACTCAGTCTCTGGATTACTAGTTCAACAGCATAAACACTACATTAATCACGCCCCCTTAACATATGTGAATGGTGTTGATATATTTGATTGCTGATAGATGCCATTAATTGGACCAGGTCACCAACAAAGTGGGGATGGAATCAAAAAGCAGAACATGTGCATGATCAGTTAAAGAGCTGGAGTGAGGAGAATGATTGAAATACTGAGCGGGAGCGAGGGCAGGGGCAGGAGCTGGGTGGAGATCCATAGTTATGGGCCACCCATACCTTATGCAGCCTCATTGTTCTGTCAAGCACACTGTGCCTCAGGCAGATCATGGGGTAAATAGTCCATCAGATTAATGTGCAACATCAGAGCTGGATTTAGCAAACCAGTCAAGAAATCAAGGTAATCACAGCACTCAACTATACTTCAGGAGGGAATCAGAAACCAGTGGGTGACAGTCTTTGGAACAGTCGTCATCTTCTATTTTGTCCGAATGACACTCATCAGATGCTCCTTCCTCGTGTGTTTATTTACAGACCCCCACCTCCCCCCGTTCACCATTCCCCATCCTGATCATTCTTTACCATGAGATAATACATGCCTTCCCTTCGTAAATGTGGCTACACTCTGATTTCAATGGCTTCATGCCTCTAATTTGATTTTCTGTAAACACAAGTTTTTGTATTTAAAATCTGCAGATAGTGCTGGAGAAATGGTCAAGCTGACTCCTGGCATAGTTAGTGACACAAACTTCCCAGTTATCCTGTCCCAGCCGAAGCAGGTCCATCCCTTTGTGAATCACTGCTGCCCAGAAACATGGAGAACAAGCACATCCTGTATTTATGTAGTCCTTTTAATGTAGGAAAACACCCCAATACTAAGCAGGTTTGATTGGAAATGGGAGGAGGGAGGGAGCAGTGCAACTTGGAGTATAAGTAGTGAGAACAAGCATGAGCTTAAAGTAAAAAGTGCTTCCTGACATTTCTTCACACACAGGGGTATTGGAAATCTGCAACTTTATCCCCCAAAAAGCTGTTGAGACTGGGGGTCAATTGAAAATTTCACAACTGTGATTAATGCACTTACTTAAACTTATCAAAGGTTGCAGAGCAAAGGTGTGTTGAAAGAGTTAAGAGGCACAGCCATGATGTAACTTAATGATGGAACTGGCTGAAGGGGCTGAATGGCCTCCTGTTCCTATGTAAAATGAGGATCCCAGCTTTGGGTGGCAGTTTAATGGGGAGATCAGTGATGGATTGAGGTGGGAATGGGGAGGAGGACAGAGTGAGTGTAAATGAAGACAGCAGTAGCTGGGTCCTGCTGCAAGATTTCTGTTTGTTCACCTGATGTAATGGTTTTACTGCTGTACTTTCATCAACACCCCCAGCTTTTAGCTTCCTAATGAGAAGCCAGGTTGAGTTAAACTCAGACTCTAACTGGGATAAAGAAATGTTGAATTGGTGCCTCAAACTTAAATAAAGCTGCCAATTAAACATGTCCAAACAAACGCACAGCACGTTTGTATTGATTTTGATAGGTTGGCTTTACCGTGAATGCCTCGCTATATCTCGAGTTATTCTGTATCTGAACAAACTGGGTCATTTTCTCAGATGAAACTCTTTCACCTCACCTGTACAACGGGCAGGGAAAAAAAAATAAAATCAAGAATGTGATACAACATAGACAATGATGTTTTGCCTTTGTCAAACCTCCAGATACTGAAACATTGTAAAAGCAAAAAGCATTTTATCAGCCTAAAATGCTTTAACATTTGTGTGTTTGTAAATAAATTCAAAAGCTTTTGGATTTCAGTGTAACGCAGAATGACAATTAGTAGGTTTTATGTATGAAGCAATATTATGTGCCTGAGCAGAGACTGAGGTGATTAATTGGAACTCTCTGGAAGCTGAAGATCAGTCACGGGGTCTTTCACTGGAGGTCTGGGAATAATACAAGGTGAGAGAGATTGCATTCCTCCCAGAATTCCTTAAACAAATACCACTGACATTTAGTCAAAGAATAAACTGTGTGTGGCAAGACATGATGTTCACAGTTCCTGGAACTGCCATTCATCAAGTACAGCACCGAGTGGAGCTCAATTCAGCTGCACAACAGATTCAGCAGAAAAACAGAGTAAAAACCTCATCCTCCATTTCCTGTTCAATGGAACAGATCAAGTGGAGGAGACACAAAATTCAGGATCCACGGCAGAATGGACTGGAAACATATCGACGTTTTGCTGCTCAGCTATCAATCACAACAATGAGATATTGTCATAATATTTTCCTAAAGTATCTAAAAGAAAAATCTCTTCAATCAAAGTTTCAGGGGTCAGTAGAGTGAGTGCTTCAAGACTGCAATCCTGTATTTTGTAGGTACTCCTTTTCGCTGCACATTTCATAAGCTACAAATTACTGGTCACAGAACAAGCAGAGAAACACCATGCATTTGAAACGTTCAGATATGTATTAACCAGCTGTTACAATGGTAGATGGGATTGTATCATAGGAAGCTGCTAAGTGTCTGCTAACATTTCCAGCCGCAATTCATAGCCTCATATTTCCATCTTCATAAAAAGGAATCAGAATGCTGGAGATATGCACCAGGCCAGTCAGTGTCTGGAGGCAACTGATATTGTGTCGGTCCTACAGAAGTCAGAGAGATACAGCACTGAAACAGGCCCTTTGAGCCACTGAGTCTGTGCCAACCAACAACCACCCATTTATACTAATCCTACATTAATCCCATATTCCCTACCACATCCCTACCATTCTGCTACCACCTACCTACACTAGGGGCAACTTACAATGGCCAACTTACCTATCAACCTCCAAGTCTTTGGCTGTGGGAGGAAACCAGAGCACCCGATGAAAACCCACACGGTCACAGGGAGAACTTGCAAACTCCACACAGGCAGTACCCAGAACTGAACCCGGGTCACTGGAGCTGTGAGGCTGCGGTGCTAACCACTTCACCACTGTGTCACTCTAAGTATTGGAGTGCTTGATGCTGTGAGTCTGTTCGGATGGAAACAGTCATCAGTTCAAATCAGTAAATGCAATAAAATTCCCCAATTAGAATGACAGTATAACCTCTTGCTAAAAAAGTTTTAAACTAAAATCAAAATCAGCCTGTAAAACAAATCAAAGACTCAGGCAGGGATTCTGCAGTTTGGTCAGTAACGGATGGGAACTGTTATGTCATATGGAGCCATGAAGTGCACAAAGCAAACCAGTATTGATGCGTTTAGCCTGAAAGCAGATCTCCTTTGCTGTACAGTGGAGATTTGCCATGCTCATTGCTGATAAATTAGCTGTGAAATGTGAACAGCACCAATCAAAGCACAACTTTCAGGAATCAGAGTGTGTAAAGCCAACGTGACAATTCCACTCTGACAGCACCAGCACAAACAGGTCATTTTCAGGTTGGCAGGCAGTTACTAGTGGGGTACCTAATGAATGAGTGCTTGGACCTCAACTGTTTACAAATCAATATTAATGACTGACATAGGAGGGACTGTGTGTAATGTACTGAAGTTTGCTGATGATACAAAGCTAGGTGGAAAAATAAGCAGAGAGGAGGTACAAGTTGAACAGTTCAATATTCAGTGTATTCACACCTAATCTGTACTAATGCTTTGTCTTTCAACACACCATTAACATATTGTTTGCCTTTGCTCCATGACCTTTTGGTCAGCTATGTGGCCTGGTCCAATCTGCACCTTCTCCTTTGTTAGCTCTTGCCCCACGCCCACCTCACTTGCTTATAACCTGTGACATTTCTAATATTTGTCAGTTCCGAAGAAGGGTCACTGCCCCGAAATGTTAACGCTGCTTCTCTTTCCACAGATGCTGCCAGACCTGCTGAGTGATTCCAGCATTTCTTGTTTTTGTTTCAGATTTCCAGCATTCGCAGTATTTTGCCTTTATTTGAGTAAATGTTGTATCCATTTTGCCTACAGCCAGATCCCAGAGTCAGCAATGAAATGGATAACCAGTTAATCCATTGTTAATGATGAGGTACAAGAAAAAGAATGAAAGACTTGCATTTCTATAGCACCTTTCACAACCTCAGATGTATTAAAACACGTTTACAGCCAATTAAGCACTAAATGTAATCACTTATAAAATGTCAGAAAATGGCCACCAGTTTGTGCACAGCAAGATCCAAACAGCAAGGTGATAATGACCAGATAATCTGTTTTAGTGATGTTGGTTGAGGGATAAATACTGACCAGGCCACCAGGGAGAACACCCCTGCTCTTCAAACAGTGACGTGGGATCTTTTACCACCACTCGGAAAGGCAGACTCAGTTAAACATCTCATCCAAAAGATGGCACCTCTGACACTGTAGCAGCCCCCCATTGCTGCCCTAGAGTGGAGTTTACTCTGAACTCTCTGCATTGGGACTATGAACCCACAATGCTCAGATTCAGAGGCAAGAGTGCTACCCACTGAGCCATAGCTGATGCAAGATCAAAATTTGAAGGCGGCAAAAATAGTGAAGATGTTTAACTGTGAAGACAGCCATAAATGACTTCAGGAAGTCAAATCGATCAAGCAGATCTATGTCAGAAAACATTTAATAGAGAAATGAGGCACATTTTAGGAGGAAACAAACATTAAAATCCCCCCCAGAGTGTGGGATTCAATTACTAGGGGTCACGAGTTCAAAGTGAGAGGGGAAATGTTTAGGGGGGATATGCGTGGAAAGTTCTTTACGCAGAGGGTGGTGGGTGCCTGGAACGCGTTGCCAGCGGAGGTGGTAGACGTGGGCACGATAGCGTCTTTTAAGATGTATCTAGACAGATACATGAATGGGCAGGAAGTAAAGAGATACAGACCCTTAGAAAATAGGCGACATAGAGGATCTGGATCGGCGCAGGCTTGGAGGGCCGAAGGGTCTGTTCCTGTGCTGTAATTTTCTTTGTTCTTTGTCTCTCTGGTCCATGATGACTTTATAATTCAAATCTAATTGTGGGAGGTCAGCTTGATATTGCTTTAAAGAGTTTTATAGGATTGTAGGTTTTACAAATAGGATTGCAGAATACAAAAGCAGAGAGCTGGTGCTATCCCAATGAATACATCGTTAGGCTGTCAGAATGTTGTAAAAATTTGGTCATTTTACTTTCAGAATATGTTAAATATCATGCGGAGGATGCAGAATAGATTCAGTGACAAGACCCCAGGAGTGAGAGGCTTCAGTTATGGAGGTGAGACTGGGGCCTGTTTTCTCCAAAACAGACAGACAGTGGAGATCTAATCAAAGTTGCTCAAAGCAAAAGAAGTTTTTAATTAAACAGGGACAATCTATTGGTTGGTGAACTGAGTATATTCATAGTTCATCTATTCTGTTGTAACCAATATCATTAATAGTTGAAGTTGTGTTTACTGAATGCTGAATATTAAGAACTGCTCTGGTAAAACTGTTTAGTAATTCACTAGTTTTAGATGTCCTGGTTAACTTATGACCAGAATCACAGAATAATACAGTGCAGAAGAGGCCCTTCGGCCCATTGAGTCTGCACTGATGCATTAAAGACACCTGACCTGTCTACCTAATCCCATTTGCCAGCACTTGGCCCATAGCCTTGAATGTTATGACGTGCCAAGTGCTCATCCAGGTACTTTTTAAAGGATGTGAGGCAACCTGCCTCTACCACCATCCCAGGCAGGGCATTCCATACCGTCACCACCCTCTGGGTAAAAAAGTTCTTCCTCAAATCCCCCTTAAACCTCCTGCCCCTCACCTTAAACTTGTGTCCCTTCGTAACTGACCCTTCAACTAAGGGGAACAGCTGCTCCCTATCCACCCTGTCCATGCCCCTCATAATCTTGTACACCTCGATCAGGTCACCCCTCAGTATTCTCTGCTCCAGCGAAAACAACCCAAGCCTTTCCAACCTCTCTTCATAGCTTAAATGTTCCATCCCAGGCAACATCCTGGTGAATTGCCTCTACACCCCCTCCAATGCAATCACATCCTTCCTATAATGTGGCGACCAGAACTGCACAGAGTACTCCAGCTGTGGCCTTACCAAAGTTCTGTACAACTCCAACATGACCTCCCTGCTTTTGTAATCTATGCCTCGATTGATAAAGGCAAGTGTCCCATATGCCTTTTTCACCACCCTATTAACCTGCCCTTCTGCCTTCAGAGATCTATGGACAAACATGCCAAGGTCCCTTTGTTCATCGGAACTTCCCAGTGTCAGGCCATTCATTGAATACTTCCATGTCCCATTACTCCTTCCAAAGTGTATCACCTCACACTTTTCAGCATTAAATACCATCTGCCACTTTTCTGCCCATTTGACCATCCTGTCTATATCTTCCTGTAACCCAAGACACTCAATCTCACTGTTAACCACTCGGCCAATCTTTGTGTCATCCGCGAACTTACTGAGCCGACCCCCCACATAGTCATCTATGTCGTTTATATAAATGACAAACAATAGGGGACCCAGCACAGATCCCTGTGGTACACCACTGGACACTGGCTTCCAGTCACTAAAACAGCCATCTGTCATCACTCTCTGTCTCCTACAGCTAAGCTAATTTTGAATCCACCTTATCAAGTTACCCTGTATCCCATGTGCATTTGCTTTCTTGATAAGCATCCCATGTGGGACCTTGTCAAAGGCTTTGCTGAAATCCATGTAAACTACATCAACTGCACTACCCTCATCTACACACCGGGTCCCATGCTCAAAATTCAATCAAATTAGTTAGGCATGACCTCCCTCTGCCAAAGCCATGCTGACTATTCCTAATCAAATTTTGCCTCTCCAAGTGGAGATAGATTCTTTCCTTCAGAATTTTCTCCAATAGTTTCCCTACCACTGATGAGACTCACTGGTCTGTAGAACATAGAACATTACAGCGCAGTACAGGCCCTTCGGCCCTCGATGTTGCGCCGACCTGTGAAACCATCTGACCTACACTATTCCATTTTCATCCAAATGTCTATCCAATGACCACTTAAATGCCCTTAAAGTTGGCGAGTCTACTACTGTTGCAGGCAGGGCGTTCCACGCCCCTACTACTCTCTGAGTAAAGAAACTACCTCTGACATCTGTCCTATATCTATCACCCCTCAACTTAAAGCTATGTCCCCTCGTGTTTGCCATCACCATCCGAGGAAAAAGACTCTCACTATCCACCCTATCTAACCCTCTGATTATCTTATATGTCTCTAGTTCCCTGGTTTATCTCTACAACTTTTCTTCAATAGTGGGACCACATTAGCTGTTCTCCAGTCCTCTGGCACCTCCCCCATGGCCTGAGAGGAATTAAAAATTTGGGTCAGAGCCCCTGCAATCTCCACCCTTAGCTCCCACAGCATCCTGGGACACAAATCATCTGGACCAGGAGATTTGTCCACTTTTAAGCCTTCCAAAACCTCCAATACCTTCTCACTCCCTCTGACAATTTGCTAAAGAACCTCACAGTCTCTCTCTCTCTCTCTCTCTCTCTCTGAGTTCCATAACTACATCCTCATTCTCTTGGGTGAAGACAGATGTGAAGTATTTGTTCAACACCCTACCAACGTCCTCTGGCTCCACCCACAGATTTCCCCCTGGGTCCCGAATGGGTCCTACTCTTTCCCTGGTTATCCTCTTCCCATTGATATACTTATAGAATATCTTGGGATTTTCCCAACTTTTACCAGCCAGAGCTTTCTCGTATCCCCTCTTTGCTCTCCTACTTGCTTTCTTAAGCTCCATCCTACACTTTCTGTACTCCACTAATGCTTCCATTGATTTGCTCTCCTTGTATTTGCTAAAAGCCTCTCTTTTCCTTCTCATCGTACCCTGAATGTTTCTGGTCATCCATGGTTCTCTGGGCTTGTTGCTCCTGCCTATTGCCCTAGAGGGAACATGTTGGGCCCATTTCCTTTTTGAATGCCCCTCAAACTCTTCTGTAGATTTCCCGACAAGTAACTCTTTCCAGTCTACCTTGGCCAGATCCTGCCTTATTTTACTAAAATTCGCTCTCCCCCAATCCAAAACCTTTTTTTTTGCAACTTGTCTATTTCTTTCTCCATAACAAGTTTAAATTGCACCATGTTGTGGTCGCTATCACCAAAATGCTCCCCCAACACATCAACCACCTGTCCGGCTTCATTCCCCAGAATTAGATCCAGCACTGCACCCTCTCTTGTTGGATCCTCTACATATTGAGCTAAAAAGTTCGCCTGTATACATTTTAAGAACTCTACTCCAACTAAGCCCTTAACACGATGACTATCCCGATTAATGTTGGGAAAGTTGAAATCACCTAATATAACGACCCTATTATTTTTACACACCTCTGCGAATTGCGCACATATTTGCTTCTCAATTTCCCGCTGACTATCTGGGGGTCTGTAATAAACACCTAGCAATGTGGCTGTCCCTTTTTTATTCCGAAACTCTACCCATAAAGCTTCGTTTGATGCCCCCTCCAAGATATCATTTCTCCTTACTGCAGTAACTGACTCCTTAACTAATATTGCAATGCCCCCTCCTCTTTTACCCCCGCCTCTGTCTTGCCTGAAGATTCTATATCTCGGGATACTGAGCTGCCAATCCTGCCCCTCCCTCAACCATGTCTCCGTGATGGCTACTGTATCACAATTCCACGTGTCAATCCTTGCCTTCAACTCATCCTTTTTTACCTGCAATACTCCTGGCATTAAAGTAGAGGCCTTCCATCCTGGTCTTACTCCCTTGAAACTTACTTCCGCTGTATTCCCTCTGACTTGTTTGCTTTCCTATGTTTAGCTGTGTCCCTATTCTGTTAGGAGTCTGCGTCCCCTCCCCCTGCTAAATTAGTTTAAACTCCTCCCAACAGCACTAGCAAACCCGCCAGCAAGGATGTTAGTCCCCCTCTGGTTCAGATGTAGACCGTTCCGCTTGTCCAGATCCCACCTTCCCCAGAAACGGTCCCAGTGGTCCAGGAATCTAAAACCCTCCCTCCTACACAAACTCTTAAGCCACACATTCATCTGTGCTATTCTCCTATTTCTATACTCGCTAGCACGTGGCACTGGGAGTAATCCAGAGATTACAACCCGAGAGGTCCTGCTTTTTAGTCTGCTGCCTAACTCCCTGAATTCTTGATGCAAGACCTCATCCCTTTTTCTACCTATGTCATTGGTACCAACATGTACCATGACCTCTGCCTTATCACCCTCCCCCTTCAGGATGCCCTGCAGCCGTTCAGTGACATCCTGGACCCTGGCACCAGGGAGGCAACACACCATCCTGGAGTCACGTTGACAGCCACAGTAGCGCCCATCTGTTCCCCTGACTATAGAATCCCCTATTACTATTGCTCTTCCTCTCTTTCCCCCTTCCTGTGCAGACAGGCTGCTTGCGGTGCCAGAAGCTTGGCTCTGTCCGCACTCCCTGGAGGAACCAGCCTCATCAGCCTCCAAAATGGAATTCCGATTTGTAAGCGGGACCCCAGGGGACTCGTGAATTATCTGCCTGGTGGTCACCCATTCCCTTCCTTCAAGTCCCTTCAGCTGCGGTGTGACCACCTCTCTATACGTGCTATCCACAATGCTCTCAGACTCGCGGATGCTCCAGTGTTTTCAGCTGCCGTTCCAGCTCTGAAACCCGAGCTTCCAGGAGCTGCAGCTGAACACACTTCCTGCACACATGCTGGTCCCGGGGACTGGAAATGTTCCTGGATTCCCACATGCAGCAAGAGGAGCAAACCATGGCTTCAAGCTCTCCTGCCATGACTAAACCCTTTAAATTTAAAACTTTAGAAGACTATTATGATAAAAAAAATCAACCAAGTCTTGCTAAAACAATGACTTACAATTCAATAAAAGCAAAATACTGCGGATGCTGGAAATCTGAAATAAAAACAAGAAATGCTGGAACCACTCAGCAGGTCTGGCAGCATCTGTGGAAAGAGAAGCAGAGTTAACGTTTCGGGTCAGTGACCCTTCTTCGGAACTGACAAATATTAAAAATGTCACAGGTTATAAGCAAGTGAGGTGGGGGTGGGGCAAGAGATAATCTCTGACACTTCCCTTCCCTTCCTCGACTTCTCTGTCTCCATCTCTGGGGATAGGTTGTCTGCTAATATCCATTATAAGCCCACCAACTCCCACCGCTACCTCGACTACACTTCTTCACACCCTACCTCCTGTAAGGACTCCATTCCATTCTCCCAGTTTCTCCGTCTCCGATGCATCTGCTCTGATGATGCTACCTTCCATGACGGTGCTTCTGATATGACCTCCTTTTTCCTCAACCGTGTCACTGTGGTTGACAGGGCCCTCAACCGTGTCCGACCCATTCCCCGCACCTCTACCCTCACCCCTTCTCCTCCTTCCCAGAACAGTGACAGGGTTCCCCTTGTCCTCACTTTTAACCCCACCAGCCTCCATATCCAAAGGATCATCCTCCGCCATTTCCGCCACCTCCAGCGTGGGCGGCACAGGGGCGGCACAGTGGCGCAGTGGTTAGCACCGCAGCCTCACAGCTCCAGCAACCCGGGTTCAATTCCGGGTACTGCCTGTGTGGAGTTTGCAAGTTCTCCCTGTGTCTGCGTGGGTTTCCTCCGGGTGCTCCGGTTTCCTCCCACATGCCAAAAACTTGCAGGTTGATAGGTTAATTGGCCATTATAAATTGCCCCTAGTATAGGTAGGTGGTAGGGAAATATAGGGACAGGTGGGGATGTGGTAGGGATATGGAATTAGTGTAGGATTAGTATAAATGGATGGTTGATGGTCGGCACAGACCCGGTGGGCTGAAGGGCCTGTTTCAGTGCTGTATCTCTAAACTAAAGCGTGATGCCACTACCAGTCGCCTCTTCCCCTCCCTTCCCCTGTCAGCATTCCGAAGGGATCGTTCCCTCCGCGACACCCTGGTCCACTCTTCCATTACCCCCACCACCTCGTCCCCGTCCCAGGGCACCTTCCCCTGCAATCGCAGGAGGTGTAATACCTGCCCATTTATGTCCTCTCTCCTCACTATCCCAGGCCCCAAACACTCCTTTCAGGTGAAGCAGCGATTTACTTGTACTTCTTTCAATGTAGTATACTGTATTCGCTGCTCACAGTGTGGTCTCCTCTACATTGGGGAGACCAAGCGCAGACTGGGTGACCGCTTTGCAGAACATCTCCGCTCAGTCCGCAAGCAGGACCCTGAGCTTCCGGTTGCTTGCCATTTCAACACACCCCCCTGCTCTCATGCTCACATCTCTGTCCTGGGATTGCTGCAGTGTTCCAGTGAACATCAACGCAAGCTCGAGGAACAGCATCTCATTTACCAATTAGGCACACTACAGCCTGCCGGACTGAACATTGAGTTCAATAATTTCAGAGCATGACAGCCCCCCATTTTACTTTCATTTTTAGTTATTTTTTTTTCCTTTTTTTTTTAAACATTCTTTTTTACATTTTTTACAATCTTTTTTTGCATTTATTTCATTTCATCTTAGTTTGTTCAGTTTGCTTACCCACTGTTTTTTTTCAGGTTTGCACTTGCTGCTGTTCAATATTCAGTGTATTTACACCTAATCTGTACTAATGCTTTGTCTTTTAACACACCATTAACATATTGTTTGCCTTTGCTCCGTGACCTTTTGGTCAGCTATGTGGCCTGGTCCAATCTAGACCTCCTTTGTTATCTCTTTCCCCACCCCCACCTCATTTGCTTATAACCTGTGACTTTTCTAATATTTGTCAGTTCCGATGAAGGGTCACTGACCCGAAACGTTAACTCTGCTTCTCTTTCCACAGATGCTGCCAGACCTGCTGAGTGGTTCCAGCATTTCTTGGACTTACAATTCAATCCAGTTTGAAAAATACCCACAAGGACTTACTCACCAGTCAGCTGTGCTCTTTGGAAAATCTCAGCTCCCCTCATGCTCTTTGAAGACAGGTAGGAAATGAAAGGAAAACAAGAAATGCTGGTTCCGAAGAAGGGTCACTGACCCGAAACGTTAACTCTGCTTCTCTTTCCACAGATGCTGCCAGACCTGCTGAGTGAATCCAGCATTTCTTGTTTTTGTTTCAGATTTCCAGCATCCGCAGTATTTTGCTTTTAGGAAATGAAAGGAGTTCCTTGCTCCCTCCTCACCGAACTCCCTCAGTCACGAAATCGCCACTTTAGCACTCTAATGCAGCCCCAAGTCAGTTCTCCAGTGCAAATGAAGTCAGCTCATTAAAATAATAAAAGAAAGAGGTTTGGAGAATTAGTTTTTGCTCAGAGCTTTAGGGCCGTAAACAGTGAGGAAGCAGCAGAATCTCTAACAGCTTTTAAGAAAACAGATAAATGTCAAAGTCAAGGAAATGGAAAGATGAGATAGTTAATTTTTTTCCAATGAGCCAGCATAGATAATGGGCTGAATGGCCTTCCTTCTTTGTTGTAAAGTCTGATGATTTTATAACTGTGGTATCTATTAAAAGGAAGTGTTGGTACACAGTCAGACACAATAACTATTTAGGTGGAGCACAGGTTATTGCAAATCTCCAGTTATTAAGTCTAAACTGTAATCAGTGATTTTATCAAATGTACATGGGACCAGATCACTTACATCATGAAATCTTACCAGAACCTAGTCAGCCAGTTCAGCTCCCTCTACTGCTTCAGTCAGATCTTCGCAGGAACTCAATCTGGTGCTACTTTATTCGGAGCCAAACTGACCTTTGAACTCCACTTCACCAAACCTACCCACTTCCACCTGCCTAGGTCCCAGTTTCCATCACCTCAAGGTTTGATTTCTCCAATGTTTACCCAGCCTAGTCTCTCGCATGCCATGAACTCCAACTCACAGGACTCTGCCTTCTGTGTCTCACCTCAAAGTCTCAATTTACAAATACATTTATGCTTTAAACCCCTTCATGCCCTCCCCCAACCTCTGCAATCCTCATCCCTCAGCCCCTGTGGTAAGCAATCATCTCCACAAAAGCTGGCTGTAACCACTTCCTGCTCAAATCCCTCCAATCCCCTGGAAAACAGTGGGACATCTGTTCTGTGAATTATATTAAATTCAAGGAGGTTCCCTAAATGGTCTGTCTGGAATGAAGTCACACTGACTGGGTCATCTTATAATCAGATGCCCACGTCTGACATCTCATACCAATTCATTCACCTGGATCATGGTAACTTGTTATAGTTCTGGTTAATTTATTACTAAAGAATTAGTAAACAGTTTTACTGGATCAGTTCTTAATATTCAGCTATTTACATTAGAGAATGAATTATGAATATCAGAAATTAAAGGCTTCTGTCAAGTGCAGAATACATCAATTTCGACAGTGGCTGTTAACCCAGGCAATGCCAGATCAATTCCTGACACTAAAGCCTGTCTTTAAGATCAGGGACTTCGAACAAGTGGAGAGTTGAGATGTGGGGCCACATCTGACAACTCGGACTCCCTCCCCCTGTTCCAGCTAATGGTTATATGAAAACTGTTGGGTAAAACCTGTTCTTTTCAGGGAGCTGGGAACATTCAATGTAATACTGTTAATAACCAGCAGAGAACAGCACCACCCTCAACCTGGAACTGTGAGATTTAGCTCAGACAAAATTCAATCTTTCAAACTACCTTGAAAACAGATGCCCCCCCTTCACCATTTACTTACTGTTTAAAAGCCACTATAAAATCATTTCCAAGCATCAGTTTACAACTTGCATTTATATGCCTCAGGATCTCCCCACAGCACTTCACAATGAAATACTTTTTATGTGTAATCACTGTTGTAATGTAGGAAACATGGCAGCCAATTTGTGCACAGCAAGATCCCACAAACAGCAATGAGATAATGACCAGATCATGTGTTTTTAGTGATTGAGGGATAAATATTGGCCAAAACATCAAGAACTTCCCTGCTTTTCAAAAGCGTGCCTGGGATCTTATGTCCCACTCGAGAGCAGGTGGGGCTTTTGTTTAACATTTCACATGAAAGACAGTACCTCTGACAGTGCAGCACTCCCTCGGTACTGCACTGGAGCGTCAGTCGGTACAAGCCACACTCTACATGTTCCAGGCTAACACTGTGTCAGAGGGGTTGTACATCAATGAGATGGAAACCAAGGCTTCATTGCCTGCTGAGATGGACATTAAACAAAGTGAGGCATCATTTGAAGATGTTTCTTTGATGACCTGGCCAACATTTCTCAACCAATACCATATAGGCTAACTCATCACTCACTGCCTCCACAACATTTGACAGGTTACATAGTGAATGAAGCTCAATTGTCTTTATAGAGAATATTTCACATTCCTCAAAAGGCTTAACAATGGATGATTTGGATAAACAATGGCTGTTCAGTGGCAGGAACAGACAACAGGCCGAATAGCCTCCTTCTGTGCTGTAGACATTTGATTCAAACAGTAACAGAAAAAAAAATGATCAGTCAATTCATTTGCACTGACATTGGTTAAGGGAGGAATGTTGATCAGGGCAGCAGGACAAGTCCCACCCATTGCTAAAGAGTGACACAGGATCTCGTCATCTACCTAGTCACTGCACTGGAGCATCAGCCGAGCTGCTACCCTCAAGTTCTCCACTCTTATCCACCACAATCTGAGGTGACTAACTGGATTAAACTGGATTAAAATCAGCATCTCGGTCCTGGTTTTAGACCAATTCAAAAAACTGGTTTCAGACTTGCAACAAAATGCCAAGTGCTGCTCAAATGGGCCCTCCATCTGATCTTTGCAGTTTATTGTATCTGGGATGTGGATGACACAGCAGGGAACACAATTATTGCCCTTCCTTTGTTGCTGAGAAGATGGTGGGGGTCCTTGGCTTTGAGGCCCTGCAGTTTGTGGTAATGGAGCTTCCACAACTGTCAGAAAGAGAATGCAAGGATTCTGATCCGGTGACAGTGTCCAAGTTAGGATGATGAGAGACTAGGAGCTGTTGGTGTTGATAGATATTACAAGTGAGAGAGGTGTTTTTGAATGACATTGCCGTGTTTCTCAATTGCCTCCAGATCACACTTACCACAGCCACTGTGCGCTGGTGGGAGTGGGAGTGGATTCCAACAGCAGCAACACCCATTAAGCAAATTGCTCTGCTCTGGATGGTGTCAAATTTTTGTAATGCTGTTCTGGCTGCATCATCCAGCCAAGTGGAGATTATTCCATCACACTCAACTGAGCTTTGTAGATGATGGAAAGGCTTTGGGGATTCAGGAGGGGAGTCACTACCATCACTGACCACCCAGCCTCGGCTTGTAGCCACATTGCAGTTCGTCCATTTCGGCTACTGTCCAATGGTGACATTGTTCAGCACAGTCATTGGGTGGCACTCAGTGCCACTGTTATCATTGGGTGGCACTCAGTGCCACTGTTATCATTGGGTGGCACTCAGTGCCACTGTTATCATTGGGTGGCACTCAGTGCCACTGTTATCTGCCACTTGCCTTCAGTTTAGGAGGACTTGATGCCACACTCAGTGAAATGCTGCCTGATGTTGAGGACAACTTACTCCCACTTCTCTTCTGGCCAAATGCCAGGTCTCAATCAGGATGTGGTGAAATCTGGAGGTGAATTGCTCAGACTGAGATAGTGGAGCTTGAGGGAGAGGGAGTGAGTGTCTGCACTCAATGAGAAATAAGTCAGGCTGACAATGATGAGTCTTTGCTCTCAGAAGCTGGTGATTCTGCTCTAGCTATTTTACAGCTCTCTAGACCCTTTCTCCCCACAAACCCCCTGCCACCTATCCCATTACCATCTCCTTTTGCCTTGCACCATCATCCCTTGTTATTTGATCTCTCCCGCCACCACCCCCCCCCCCCCACCCCCCCCCCACCCCCCACCCCCCCAACCTCCCTTTCTTCTACATCAGTGCTTGCTTAAAACCTGTTGTTACAACCTGAATTTTTCCTAGGGTTGGTGAAAGGTTATTGACCTGAAACATTAACTGTTTCTCTCTTCACAGATGCTGCCACACCTGAGTATTTCCAGCACTTTGTTTTTATTTCGGATTTCCACCACCTGCAGTATTTTGCTTTTGTTTCGGTGACTGTCAGTTTTCTTTTGCTTTATTAAGGAAAAAGGTGCTGGTCCTGAGAAAGGGGAGAATTTGGACTCTAGGCAAGGTGCTGTTTGCCCTAAATCCAACTCAACATCCCTCTACAATATCTTACTAACATATCTTCATCTACTTGCTCCTCCTATCTGTGCAGGACTCCAGGACAGCTCTGTTCTGTAGAATGGCTTTGCCAACTAGGACCTGAAATACCTGCTGCTCAAAACTCAATTCATTCAGGGCTTTTAATAAACCTTCATATATCCTCTAAGGAAGAAAAATCAATATAAAATTTCCCAGATAACTGAGTCCATTAGTGTGGCCATTAATTCACATTATTAATAGTGCTTCAGATAACTGGGAGAATAAAGATTTTTTTTTATAAAGTGATGCAGCAGAGATATAGCTTTTAAGTTACATTTTCTCTGACGGAGCAGGCAATCTCCAATGGACATAGATGGGCTTGATCTGATCGGCATCTAATGGAAAAAGGATGCTGCTTTTTCAAAACGTGGCCAGAAGATAGAGGCTAAAATGCACTTTTACTTTTAACTGTTCTACAGGAGTTCAGATTTACATAGCTCTGGATGTACCAATCAGATTAAAGAACAAAGAAAATTACAGCACAGGAACAGGCCCTCCGGCCCTCCAAGCCTGCGCTGATCCAGATCCTAAATCTAAACCTGTCGCCTATTTTCTAAGGGTCTGTATCTCTTTGCTTCCTGCCCATACATGTATCTGTCTAGATACATCTTAAAAGACGCTATCGTGCCCACGTCTACCACCTCCGCTGGCAACGCGTTCCAGGCACCCACCACCCTCTGTAATGTGGCGACCAGAACTGCACGCAGTATTCCAAATGTGGCCGAACCAAAGTGACAAAGTTGATTGATGAGGGAAGGGCTGTAGATGTCATATACATGGACTTCAGTAAGGCGTTTGATAAGGTTCCCCATGGTAGGCTGATGGAGAAGGTGAGGCGCATGGGGTCCAAGGTGTACTAGCTAGATGGATAAAGAACTGGCTGGGCAACAGGAGACAGAGAGTAGCAGTGGAAGGGAGTTTCTCAAAATGGAGACGTGTGACCAGTGGTGTTCCACAGGGATCCGTGCTGGGACCACTGTTGTTTGTGATATACATAAATGATTTGGAGAAAAGTATAGGTGGTCTGATTAGCAAGTTTGCAGACGACACTAAGATTGGTGGAGTAGCAGATACTGAAGGGGACTGTCAGAGAATACAGCAGAATATAGATAGACTGGAGAGTTGGGCAGAGAAATGGCAGATGGAGTTCAATCAGGGCAAATGTGAGGTGATGCATTTTGGAAGATCCAATTCAAGAGTGAACTATACAGTAAATGGAAAAGTCCTGGGGAAAATTAATGTACAGAGAGATTTGGGTGTTCAGGTCCATTGTTCCCTGAAGGTGGCAATGCAGGTCAATCGAGTGGTCAAGAAGGCATACGGCATGCTTTCCTTCATCGGACGGGGTATTGAGTACAAGAGTTGGCAGGTCATGTTACAGTTGTATAGGACTTTGGTTCGGCCACATTTGGAATACTGCGTGCAGTTCTGGTCGCCACATTACCAAAAGGATGTGGATGCTTTGGAGAGGGTGCAGAGGAGATTCACCAGGATGTTGCCTGGTATGGAGGGCGCTAGCTATGAAGAGAGGTTGAGTAGGTTAGGATTATTTTCATTAGAAAGACGGAGGTTGAGGGGGGACCTGATTGAGGTGTACAAAATCATGAGAGGTATAGACAGAGTGGATAGCAAGAAGCTTTTTCCCAGAGTGGGGGTTTCAATTACTAGGAGACACGAGTTCAAAGTGAAAGGGGAAAAGTTTAGGGGGGATATGCGTGGAAATTTCTTTACGCAGAGGGTGGTGGGTGCATGGAACGCTTTGCCAGCGGAGGTGGTAGACGCGGGCACGATAGTGTCTTTTAAGATGTATCTAGACAGATACATGAATGGGCAGTAAGTAAAGAGATACAGACCCTTGGAAAATAGGCGACAGGTTTAGATAGAGGATTTGGATCGGCGTAGGCTTGTTCCTGTGCTGTAATTTTCTTTGTTCTTTATACAATTGTAACATGACCTGCCAACTCTTGTACTCAATACCCCGTCCGATGAAGGAAAGCATGCCGTATGCCTTCTTGACCACTCTATTGACCTGCGTTGCCACCTTCAAGGAACAATGGACCTGAAAACCCAAATATAAATGATTTTTTAAAGGGTCAGAGGCTGCTCTGCACTGGCTCCTGATCACAAGTTCACAACAAACAGAGGCTGTTCAGCCCATTCATCCAAAACAAACTCAGTCCCTCCATTACAGCAGCCATCCAATACTTAAATATTCCTGTTTTGCCTGTGTTAACCGACCCAGAGTCCATTCTGCAACAAAAGGGTGGTAGAAGTTTGGAACACTTCCACAAATGGCAATTAATGCTCGATCAATAGTTTGAATACTGAGGTTAGTAGATTAAGTGAAGGTATTAAGGGATATGGGTCAAAGATGTGTATATGGAGTTCGGTTGCAGATCAGCCTTGCTCTCGTTGAATAGTGGAACAGGCTCCAGGGGGCTGAATGGCTCCCTCCCAGTTCTATATTCCATGCGTTGCTTACTCGGTGTGACGAATTTCCTGACGTCAATCCTAAATTTCGCTGGTTTGAACCAGTCTCCCCTCGCCTTTTGCCAGTTTGAAGTTGTATCTTGCTTCTAATTCTATCCTCGGTTTCAAGGACGAAAACTAATTTTTCCAGTTTTCCTGATGACTGACTACATTGTCCAGTCCTGCTTTACAATGCTCTGGTCTCAGTGGACATCAGGAGATTGCAAACAGTCTTGAGGAACATTATTCTGCTTCAGTGTCCATTTGACCCCAACACTGGACTTGCACGGTGTTTTCACTCGAATCTGTAGCTCAGATAGGAAGAATGGCTTCAAAGTTCTACAGCTAGAGTGTTAACACAGCCCATGTTCCAACCTGTGCTACAAATGCCTCAATCACCCAATATGTTCCTTCACAAACAATGTGGATCTAAATCCTTTAGAATATACTAATTGGCCCTAAAGTAACTCCTGTCTCTGGGTATCTTCTACATGTCGACAATCCATTGGGAAAAAAGTTTCACATTTCTAACTTTGAGGCTCCTGAATTTTCTGGTCCAGACTCAGTGTTCAACTGACTGATGGAGTGAAGAAGGTCCAGGTGTCAGTGATACATTTCTCCAGCAACAATTGAATACAGTTCAAAATGGAGCATCTAAATACAAACATCAACATTTATCAGCAAAAACACAAGCAAGCAGCTGTTGTGTCCCTTATTCTGACAGAAAAAGAGTTGCGAGAGTTTGTGTGTTTGCCAACAGTTTCACTCCTGCCACTCCACTCCAATAATCTAGACACAACCATTTGTTCCTTCAACACATTGCTCCACAGATTGGGCAGGTGTAATCAGCTCACTTTGATCATGACAAAGTCGTGCTTTCCCTCCAGTAAAAGAGGGTTTTTTAAAAAAAGTATATATAATGAATGCATTGGAGCATCTGTCAGTTCTTATGCAAAGTCAGAAATCTGAATTCACTAATGTTTTGCTCAGAGCCACTTGTAATATCTTCTAGAATTGGGACAGTGTCAGTGCACAATATTGAATTATAGATTTTTTTAGGAAGCAAACCATTTAAAAAATCATTTATATTGGATTCAATCTTTGGTGCTTAAAGACTAGAGGGAGTTTTGCACAAAGTACATGTTTTATTACTGTTACAAAACAAAGTAAAAATAAAGATTAAATTATAGTAACACAAGAGAAAGTTCGTCAACAATTGACAAGGTTGAGGTGATCAAACTCGAATGGCCTTGTTGTAACAAGTGAGTGTGTCCAGTTGTGATGATAATGTTCGAAAATCTATGTTCCAAGTCTAGACTCAGACATTAAAATCACAGCCTATCTGATGGGAACTTGAGCCTGTGTTTCCACAAGCCAAGCAGCCTCAACCACACCCACATATTCCAAGAGACACACGGACAATCAGGAGTTCTCATGCCTCAATCCCATGAATATAATTACAGACGATAACATTTCTCCTGCTGTTGATATACAAAAGGACAGATACACAAACTGCTGACAATTACAACTTTGACCACAAAGGCTCATTTCCAGGAGAAAGTCTGCAAACCATACTTTTCTGACATGCAACCTTCAAAAGTGCTGGCCAATAGCAAGTTCTCCAAGGGTCACACAATGATCGTACAAGAATGGAAGAATCAACTTGCAGAAAGTGTCTAAACTATTGCAAAAGGATTGTGAAATAGTCCAATTTCTGCAGGAGCTCAAACCTTGATTTTTTTTCCCTTCATTCGGTTTTATTTTCTTCTCTGTATCTAACTCCCAGGGCAGGTACAGCATGGGGTGTTTGATGGGGGACAGTGTAGAGGGAGCTTTACTCTATTTAACCCTGCACTGTACCTGTCCTGGGAGTGTTTGATGGGGACAGTGTAGAGGGAGCTTTACTCTCTACCTAACCGGACACCGCATGCTCCTTCTCCAGGGACACCCGGGCACGAACGTAACCGCAGAAGAGGGGCAGGCAATCGGGGAGGACCGAACCCCCGACGGTCCGCAACCTGGACCTGTGAATTGCCACCTTGGCCAGGCCCAGGAGCAGACCAACGAGGAGATCCTCCTCCCGGCCCAAGCCCCTCCGCACCGGGTGCCCAAAGATCAGGAGCGTGGGACTGAAGTGCAGCCAGAATTTGAGGAGCAGCCCCTTCAGATACTCAAAGACGGGCTGCAACCTCGCACACTCCGTATAAACGTGGAACACGGACTCGTCCAGGCCGCAGAAAGTACAGGCGGCCTGGGAGTCCGTGAACTTACTTAAAAGCCTATTGCACGGGACTGCTCTGTGCAGCACCCTCCACCCCAGGTCCCCGATGTAAAGGGGGAAGACTCCCACGTACAGAGACCTCCATCGGGGTTTCACCTCGCCGCCAGATGGCAACGCGGACCGCCAGGGCGTGGCCGGCCGGCTGACGAGGGCGAGGAAGTGGAGAGTGTGCAGGAGCAGCCCGTACAGGAAACCCCTCCGCGCCGATTGGAATGGCACAGAGGGCATTTCCGAGAGGCAGCTCAGGTTGTGCGGGACCGGCTCCCGAGGAGGGTTTCGGGGCCTGGGTCCGATGAGCAGTTCCGGCCAAGCGGGGTTCAGCTCAGCCGGCAGCGGTCCGCACTCCCGAGCCCCCCCGCCACCCGCAGTGAGGGGCATCCCGGGGGTTTCTGCTACTCCTCTGCCCGCCCGACCGTCCCCGGAGTCGGCCACCCGGACAGCCGAGGCACTCTCCTCTGCCGGCGGGGGAGCGCCCTGACTGGAGTCTACAATGTTCCAGACTCGGAATAGATCCCAGTAAAAGACAGGCAACTCCCTCAGAGAGGCGCGGCTAACGGACTCCACCGGGAGCTGCGTGTCGTCTTGAAGGCAGTGACACTGGTGGAAAAAAATACATCGCCAGCGCACACCATCTAGGAGGATGCTCGACGTACAGGTATCTCTGCAGGGTTCGAAGGCGGAGAGTCGCAGCCTGGGTGCGGACGCACACCAGCGACTGGCTGGCCTCCTTGATCGGGAGACTCAGGACCGCAGCAGAGACCCAGTGTTTCCTCTTGCCCCAGAAGAAATCGACGAGTTTCTTCTGGATCTTGGTGGCAAATACAGGTGGCGGGGCAAAAGTGACCAACCGGTACCACAGCATGGAGGCCACCAGTTGGTTTATGACCAGCGCTCGGCCCCTGTAGGAAAGCACTCGGAGCAGTCCTGTCCAGCGCCCCAGCCGAGCGGTGACTTTCGCCTCCAACTCCTGCCAGTTTGCCGGCCAGGCTTCCTCAGCGGGGCTAAGGTGGACTCCCAGATAGAGGAGGTGCGTGGTGCTCCACGCAAAAGGTGTCACCTCCTCTGGCAGGGAGTCCGCCACTGACCCACCAGGAGTCCGGAACATTTCTCCCAATTGATCCTCGCAGAGGACGCGGCAGAAAAGGTCTGCGGGCAATCGCGCATCCTCCGCAAGTCAACGGGATCTGTGATCGCGAGGAGCACGTCGTCGGCGCAAGCCGAGAGGACGACCCGAATGACCGGCTCGCGCAGAGCCAATCCCGTCAACCTCCTGCGAAGCAGGCACAGGAAGGGCTCCACGCAGATGGTATACAATTGGCCAGACATGGGGCATCCCTGACGCACTCCTCTCCCAAAGCGAAGGGGCGCCGTCAAGGACCCGTTAACTTTGACTAGACACTCTGCGGCGGCGTATAAAAGTCGGACGTCCCAGAACGCCCTGAGGAACTCCACGGTCAACCCATCCAGCCCTGGGGATTTGCCCCTTGAGAGCTGGTGGAGGGCGCCAGTCAGCTCCGCCGACGTGAGCGGAGCCTCCAATCCTTCGGCGCCCTCCGGGCTGACCTGCTGCAGGTCCTCCCACAAAACTCTGCGCGCATCCTCGCTGGATGGATCTGGAGAGAACAACGCACTGTAATAAGTACGGACCAGGAGGCCCATTCCCTCCGGATCAGTGATGGAGAATCCGTCGTCGGCCAGCAGCTCAACGAGCTGCTTACGGACCCCCCGCCATTTTTCCAGCGAGTAGAAGAAGGGTGAGGCGCGGTCCAAATCTTCCAGGATCTGGATCCGCGACCTCACGTACGCGCCTCAGGACCCGATGAGCTGCAGGTCCCTCAGCGCGCCCTTCTTCTCTTTGTACGCCTGCCACAGGGCCGGGTCCACGACTGCATGACCAAGGCGGGTCTCCAAGTCGAGCACCTCCCTCTCAAGGCGCCCGATCTCGGCTTCCCGCCTCTTGGTCGACCCCTTCGCGTACTCCTGACAGAAGACGCGGATGTGAGTCTTGCCCACATCCCACCATAGCCTCAAGGAGGGGAAGCCCCCCTGCTTCCTTCTCCAGTCGGCCCAGAATCGACAGAACGAGTCCCGAAATCGCTCGTCCTCCAGCAGCCGGTTGTTAAAGTGCCAGTACGTGGACCCCACCCGCGTGCGGAGCGGAGTGAACTCCGCCCACACCAGGCGGTGGTCCGAGCACGGCACCAGCCGCATGGAGGCCGCCGAGACGCGGGAGACGTACGCCTGCGAAAAGTAGAGGCGGTCGATTCGCGACCTTCCTCCTCCAGACCTCCACGTGAAGGCGCTGGAGTCGGGATGGAGATTCCGCCAGACGTCCACCAAGTTAAGGGAGCTGATCAGTCCCCTCAACGTCTCCACCGACGCTTGGCTGCGCTGGGGACCGGAGCGATCCCCCACCTCGAGGGCGCAGTTAAAAATCCCCCCCGAGGATGATGCACTCGCCGCTATCAATGGAGCTCAAGAGAGCGGACACTTCTTCAAAGAAGCGTGCTTGCAACATGCCGGGCCTGGGCGCGTACACGTTCACAAAGTGGAGCGGCACGCTACCCAGGCGAATGGCGAGGTGGAGCAAGTGGCCCGGCACTAGCTCCTTGACCCCCAAGATCTCCAGCTGAAAAGTCGGGGCCAACAAGATAGACACCCCACTAGAAATAGGGGTGAGGTGACTCATGTTGACCCCACCCTACCACTCCAGGAGCCAGGTGGCTTCGTCTCCTGGAACAATGTGGGTTTCCTGCAGAAAGCTCACCGCGTATCTCCCTTCCCTAAGGACTGAGAGATTGTGAAATCTGCGGTGAGACCCCCTGCTGCCGTTGATGTTGAGGCTGGCTATGGTTATCTTCATGTCAAAGGTACTTAAAACCCGTCACCAACAGCTCACTGTGAGGAGGGAGTGGAAGTGCACCTGGCCTTCCACTCCCCCAGCAACCCATTGAGGAACACATTAAACCGGCGCCTCTCAACCAGTTTCACACCCGCATGCTTACCCGCTTTCTTCAGAGTGGCACGGACGGACTGTATGATCAGCGCCAGATTCGACCAACAGCCGAGGGCCAGCTGAACTTTATCGCGGCAACCCCTGCAAGCTGCGAGGAAATCCTGGAGTTCCGCCGTGGGGATAAGGGGAGATTCGATGGGAGGCACAAGGGACTCCACCACCTCACTGGCGATGGAATCAAGGTCATCCTCCATACCCCACACCGAATCCCCATCCTCCTCCGGGTTGTCACCGCCAGCGGCCGATACATCCACCACCCACTGTGGGGTGGACGGCCCGGCCGCGCCAGCTGGTCCTGCCTCCGTCACGATCCCACCCCCAGGATCGATGGCGGAGGAGTCCTCTCTGGGTTCTACTGTGAAACGGGAGCCTGTGGGCACCAGCAGTTCAGGACCCCCCCTCCACCTCCATCCCCAGGCCAATGAGTGGTCCAGGGGAGACAGAAGTTCCTGACTCCGGAAATCCAGCCAGAGCCGAGACCGGAGGCGGAGAGAGGAGGCCATCTCCTGCTCCGCCAGCACCTACAGGCCCAGCAGATGGGGCAGCATTCTCAATTATAACCGGGTCGGGTGTCTCCTGGTTGGTGGTGGACTCCAGCTGGGAGGGCCGACCCTCTGGGGCCTCGCCCTCCCCTTCACTCTGGGCACCCGACCCAGTAGCAGTGGCAGAATGGGCGGCGTCCCCAGGCTCCCCCACCGCAAGCAGGGCCCCACTTACTCCTTCAGGAGGGGCCTCATGTACCGGGGCCTTCCCCTCCCCTCCATCCTGAGGAATAGGGTGCTCCTGCCTGGACTTTGTAGCCTTGGTGGTGGCAGTAGGGGAAACCTGGGGACCCGAAACAGGAGACAGCTCCCCTCCAACAGATGGGCCCTGCGCCTCAGGGCCCCTTGTTACCTCGGTGGAGGGGTGCCTTCTCCTCTTTTTCCCACTAGGGCGCAGAGGCTAGGGACCTCCATGTCATCAGAGGCCTCCGCCTCCTCCTTCTTTTTAGTCACCCTGGGCCTGAGCCCAGCCCTGGGACAGGTGGATTCCGTGAGAACGGGCTTTGGGCTGAGCTCAGACTCGGGTTGTTTCAATGTGTCCAGGGGACACGCCTCTTGATGTTTCTTTTGCCTCCGCGTCTTCCTTCCACACAGATGGGCACTCCCCTCCCTGCTGGAGGCTGTGAAAACCACAGCCTCCAGAACCGACTGAGCGGTGTCTGTTGGATGTGTGGGGGGAGTGGGGGGAGTGGGAGGTGGTGCTGTGGAACCACTCTGGGCCGCCGAGGTGGAGCTGGCGGCCGGGAGGTTGGGGCAGTTCTTACGAACATGCCCCACCCCCTTGCAGACGTGGCACCGCGCCCCGTCTGAGGTCCAAAAGACGTGGTAGGCCGTCCCCTGGAACTCCACATTAAATTGGCCTTCCAAGTCCTCCTCCCGCGCCAGCTGCATAAATACCTGGCGGCGGAAGGAGTAGACATGTTGGAGGCTGTGTTCCCGAAGACCAAGCCGGACAGGGGTGATCCCTGACCTCACCTCCCCCAGATGGTGTAGGTGGGGGAGGAGGAGCTCACTGGGAATGAAGGGTGGGACGTTTGATAACATTATCCACTGCGCAGTGGCCCCCAGAGGGTCCACCGGCAGGAAGGTCCCCCCCACAGTGAGCCCCTTACTCGGGGCCAGGGACACGGCCCGCTCAGTCTTTAGAAAAAAACACAGCCTTCCCATACATCTTTGAGGCCGCAACAATGGCCGAGGGGCCGACAACCTCGGCCATTGCCTTCACACAGGCCTCAATGGACATGTTGGGGTGGGGATAGCTCTTCACCCCATGGCTGGATGTTAGTAATTTAAAGGGTGACGGGGCCACATGGCAGCCACAGAGGCTGCAGCTGCATAGGTTGTAGAGGGCCCCGCCACCTGTGATGAAGGGCTTGCCATGGGTCTAAGAGCTAACCCATCCCAAATTGTAGGCTTGAAAATAACTTTAAGATGCACAAAACAAACAAACAAACAACAGGTTAGGGGAGAGGCTGAGGGAATAGAGGAGAGGGAAAGACAAGCTGTAAGGGATGACTTTCTTTTCCTTTCTGGAGGTGGTGCACACAGCACACTTGAAACAGTCTCTGCCAGCACACTTGGTCTTCTGGTTGGGGGAGGCGTCTTCACCTGTGTCAGCTGAAGCTGCCCAGGCACTATTTATCCCCTTCTGTATATTAGCCAGGCAGCTTCAGCTGACTCAGGCTGGGCAATTGGGGTGGGGAGGGAGCTTCCCTGCAACTTTAGTGCAACTGCACAGCTCCCTGCAGAATTGTATAGCCCCCACCCCTTGTTCTTCTGGCCTCTTCCACCCACAACAGTCCAAATGAAATGAGTCTGGTGCTCAACACCCACCTCCAAATACAGACTTATTCCAAAAGTCTCTCCTCCTCTGCAGCAAACGTTGTTCAAAGTTTTTGCAGTTTCTCCTCAGCACTCCCTCTCCAGCAACTGACTGCAGCACTGTCAGCTGCACCTCGTTGAGGCACTTAGTATTCCCAATCACAGAGGAGCCAATCCCCGTTTTTTTTTGTCGAGGGGGCCTTTATTCCTCAGGCCCCCTTTATATACATACTTATATTTTTAAAATAACTTTATTAAAACCAGATAAATAAACAAAAAACTCAAATTAAAATGCCATTCTCGGCGTCAACAATGCACTCCAGTCCCTGCGGTGCCCACCGGTCGCGGAAGGCCTCAAGCGTACCGGCGGACACCGCATGCTCTTTTCCAGGGACACCCGGGCGCGAACGTAACCGCGGAAGAGGGGCAGGCAATCCCCGTGCTGTACCTGTCCTGGGAATGTTTGATGGGGGCAGTGTAGAGGGAGCTTTACTCTGTATCTAACCCCATGCTGTGGGATACTGCAGTAACTCCCCTGCTTTTCTTCAGGTCGTGCCATGGGATCATTTACACCCAGCTGAGTGCAGACAGGGCCTCGGTTTAATGTCTCAACTGAAAGACAGCACAGCACTCCCTCAGTACTGCATTGGAAGGTCAGACTAGACACTATGCTCAAAGTCTGAGGGGGACTTAAACACACAACCTGACTCAGGTGAGAGTGCTACCCTCTGTGCCATAAACACAGACAAGTGCAGAGAAACTAGTTGAAAATAACAGGATACAAGTTTTTAAAAAAAGCTTTGTAGTGTAACAAGAATAGGCTTGTTCCAGTGAATGGGAGCAAACTGCAAGTGTTTTTAAACAACAGGGGAAGAGGCCATGCAGCATTGAAGCTTCTATTGCTTACACATAGGGGAGGTGGTGGCATAGTGGTATTGTCACTGGACTAGTAACCCAGAGACCCAGGGATTGCTCTGGGGACATGGGTTCGAATCCCACCACAGCAGAAGGTGGAATTTGAATTCAATTAATAAATCTGGAATTAAAAAGCTAGTCTAATGATGGCCATGAAACCATCGTCGATTGTTGTAAAAACCCATCTGGTTCACTAATGTCCTTTAGGGAAGGAAATCTGCTGTCCTTACCTGGTCTGGCCTACATGTGACTCCAGACCCACAGCAATGTGGCTGACTCTGAAATGGCCTAGCAAGCCACTCAGTTCAAGGGCAATTAGGGATGGGCAATAAATGCTGGCCTGGCCTGCGATGCCCACATCCCATGAAATAATAAAAAACAACACACTCTGCATTGTTTTCTGACTCAGTGGTTTTAAAATCTAAGAGGGACTGAATGGCAAGTTCCTTGCCAGCCTCAGCGTAACAGCTTCCTCTGGTGCAAATGTCCCAGGGATTGTTTTACAGATCAGAAACAATAATGAACCACCATGGTTAATGGAGAACTAAAGTTAATTACCTCTGAACATTTTCACAGCAGGATTAAAAGGAACCAGTCGATTATTGCTCTTGGACAGAACATGAAAAATTCTCTCATGTGTTTGGAGAAGGATACAGAATCACCACAGCTCTTTCATGCTCGGGAGAATTCTTGTGCACAAAGTTTTTTTAAAATTAAGATGCGAAGGTTAATATACACAAATGATACACCTCCTCCAAGTTAATGATGTCTTCAACCCACTGGTTTGAGCCATGGTGCAAGAATAAATAGAACATTTCAGGGCTGAGTTTGTGCAGAAATTATATTTCAGAATCATCCAAAAGCAATCAATTACTCTACCTCTTTAAGATAGTGTCAAATCCAATCTTGTTTTCTGGTACATTATATAAATGCAACTCCCTCCCAAATGCAGTGTTCCACCAATAATGAGACAAGTGTCTCTGCCTTGATAGCCAATTGTGGACAACTATAGTATCATACTCTGACTCTAAACAGTGAAATAAATCACACAAGGCTCAGTGAAGCTCGATGCCGCAAAATACATTTTACAGTCTGACTACAATATCTAATTTGAAATCCTATTATGAATTAGTTCTGCTGTTTTTGCTCACTTGCCCCTTGTTCTTGTTGACTCCTGGGCTCCAGCATTACTTTCTATAATTCCCTTCCTTCTTTCTCGTCATCTCCCTTGACTGTCCCTCTTAAACCCCGGTGATTTGATCTCTTTCTTTATATAAATGTCTCCAGTTTCAGTAGTTCCTCATTTACTTTACAAATTGCTTCCAGACCAGCTTTCTCTTCTCTCAATTTTCAGTATTCAGTGCACATTAATTTCTCTCCCAGTTACAACAGCCCCTCACTTCCGCTTGTTTATATCATACCTTTCCTCAATCAGTAAAGACAACTAGCAGTGTTGTAAATGCAAAGGAAACCTAGAACATGTTGGAAATACACAGAACATGCATCAGTATCTGATAAGGCAGATTATCAGCTCCATCTGGCAGAATGTTCATGACAGAGAAAGGACATGAAACAGCTTGTAATCTTTAGGAGTGTTTTAGATTTACGTTTTTCTGTTTTACAGCTGTAGGGGAGTGAGCTGAATTATACTTCAGTATAAATGGATTGGAACTCATTGTGTCTGTGTCCATCTTAGGCACATCCCCCTGCATTTGTTCTGCAAGCACTTTGATTGGACCATTGAAAGTCTGGGCAAGGGCAGGCCAGATTAATCAAACTTGACCCATTTAGGCACCAACTTTGGTAGCTCAGGAACTACAGCACCAGGGGCACCCAGGCACAGAGCATCAGCAGACACCACATTCAATATCTCTGCAAGTGCAGCCTCTGAGTGGAAGCATTAATATTATAAAAGTGTTGAGACTGGAGACATAGCCCAATGAGTAGAACTGATGTATTGGGGCCATTCACAACTCCCATTTACACGGTCAATATGGTTGGGATACTAGTGCAGAGAATTTTGTGAACTAGGAAACTTGGTAGACAGGTTAGCTTTCCAGTGACGAACAGGCTGAAGAAATACTGGAGATTTATCCAGCTTAATTCATTCCCCTCTGTCTGTTCTGTTCTCCACCCAAGAAAATTGACTTGTGAAGCTTCCATTCTGAAGTTAAACTATCAGAAATTTAATTTCCACTGGCATTTTCAGACCAAACTATTACATTTATAAAATAGAAGAACCAAGTACTAGAAATATTCAGGTCAGGCAGTACCTATAGAGGGGAAATTGTTGACTGAAATTAGCTTGTGCTGGAGTGGGGTGACAAGAGTTTGGAGCATCTTTCAGCTCCGACCCTTTGCCCTGTAATTTACTGGAAATCTGAGTGGATAACAGTGCAGTGAGGGAAATGGGGCATGTGGGACCTCAGAATGATGGTAATAGTCGATCTACTTAACCAATGAGGTTTAAGGATTAAAAAATGAGGAACAGAGAAGGAAATTGGGTGAATTAGAGGGAGGGAGGGAGGGAAGGAGGGAAGGATTGGGACGGAAAAGAAACAAAAGGAAATGCAAGAAAAAAGCTAATCAGCTGATCATCATTGCAAGTTGCAGCGAATGTGGACACCACAGCAAAATACAAGATGACAAACAGGTTTGTAGAATAAGTAGATAAATGGGAAATGAAATTCAATATAACAAAGTGTGAGGTGGTTCATAAGGTGATCACTAAACTCCAGAAAGTATGAGATTGGGAAATATAGAACTAAAAAAAATTAGTAAAAGTAACATTGATAAAAGCTCTGAAAAGTGAATAGTGCTGGCATTCATTTCTAAAGGAATAGAATACAAAAGTTGGAGGTAATGTGATCACCATTTGCTAATTCAGGGGAAAAAAACTCAACCTCTGTATTGAGGAGTTTATATCCAGTGATTTAGAAAGAATATTTCCTAACACGATTATACATCTTATACAGTGCAATGTATCAGTACCACCAATAGCTTTACTTAATCTTTCATTCCACGTCAAACTGCTCACACATGATCTCTGGGCAAGAGAACGAAAAATTGAAAATGAAAGTAAATGATTCAGTCTTTATTCTAGATGGAGTTTTAGAAGCTAACTTGATTCTGGAGACCTTCTGAGATTCTTAAAACACGATGCTTCACTACATCGATTTATGATATTGCGAGATCTACTTGGTTGAGTTTGTGCCCAGACACATTGTCTGTCTTCCATCATCATTTATATTGTGACAGTAAAACCATACTCAGCTCAATTTAAAACATAATTCATGGAATAATTCCTGTCAGAATCCATTGCTACCACAGACTGAGAACAATTTGACCCTTAACCTCCTGTATGACAAACTTCCAAAAAAAAACCTAATTTCTCCCAAACATTGATGTTCTTTGAACCCCACGGATGTCTTAGCTATCCCCACAAAACAAGTGCTCTTCCAAGACAGCACTCTAATGCACAAGATGTGCACTCTAATCTTCAACAAACACTGTCGAGATGATGATCCAGCTCCATTTTTGTAAAGACAGACCACCTAATATTTATACTGCACCTGACTCAGACGTCAGAAATGTTCAATAATCTCCATTGACTTGTGAGGCAAACACGGCAGTCATCTTTCCAAACAGCGATTAACATGTGCAACTTGAGCTGTGCAGACTGTGTCAGAGTAGTTGGGAATTTTCCATCTCAAAATACTTTCTACCACACTGCAAAAACAAAAAGGAGTTAGCAAAGCAGCCGGAGTAACATCAATCATTACAACTTTGTACCAAGTGGTGACAATCTGCACGTCATAAAATATGTCCCCTCACATATCCCACTGAATACTTGGCCATGTCCATGTGCAGCAGCAGCTCACATCTCTAACTCAACATCCCATCATAGAATAGAAGGTGGCCATTCGGCCCAGCACACTGAGTCCCACACCTGTTTTTTGTCCATGAGCCTGTAAGTTCCTCATCAAGTCCCTGTCCAACTCTCTTTAAAAGAGATTTATGGAATCAGTTGCCATCCCCTTTTCAGGTCGAACATTCCACATCCAACAACTCAGTGAAAAGTTTCTCATCTTTAAAGATTTCACCCAATATTGAAGAAAAATCTAACTACATGATGCCTGTACCTACATGGGCGATGAGCTGCAAAATGGCCACTTGATATATGTGCTAACATTTCTAACTTTACTATTTCTCTACCTGAGGACATTAGAACTCATATCAGAAGCAAACTGGAGAGGTCCTTGGAATATAGAACTCCCAACTCCTTCAAAGCAGCCACACTGGAGCTGATTGGTGTGAGGGCAGCGAAGGGCTGAAGGAGAGGTTTTATGGAGCAGAGGGCAAGATGAACCTGTTCACCTTCCTCCAGTCGTACACAATATCTGCTCATGTAGAAATCCGAGTCTGACGGTTTGGCAGCTTAGCAGCTCCTGTTTCCTTTTCTGCAGGTGAATCACAACATTGGTGCAGGAGGAGCTCATTCCCGGGGGAATTTCACTGCCAGGGGAGGCGGTGGCGTACTGGTATTGTCACTGGACTAGTAACCCAGAGACACAGGTATTGCTCCCTGGACATGGGTTCAAATCCCACCACAGCAGAAGGTGGAATTTGAATTCAATTAATAAATCTGGAATTTAAAGCTAGTCTAATGATGGCCATGAAACCATTGTCGATTGTGGTAAAAACCCATCTGGTTCACTAATGTCCTTTAGGGAAGGAAATCTGCTGTCCTTACCTGGTCTGGCCTACATGTGACTCCAGACCCACAGCAATGTGGCTGACTCTTACATGCCCTCGAAATGGCCGAGCAAGCCACTCAGTTCAAGGGCAATTAGGGATGGGCAATAAATGCTGGCCTGGCCTGCGACGCCCACATCCCATGAAAGAATAAATAAAAAAAAAACTCGAAAATCAGTGCGAATGAATATCACGAGTGCAAAACAAATGGGAAAAGTTTACAGGGGAGTTTGCAAAGGGGATTGGTTGGAACAGTCAGTCTTTAATCCTTACACACCTGAATGAGCTGCTGGCAAATTGCAATAAGGATGTGAAGAGGGATGGAGGATGTTTCAGAGGGAGTTAAAAAAGTGCTCACACTGGGGACTGGAATTGGGGCTCCAGCTTCAATTATAAACACTCAAACATTACAAATCCCTGCAGTCTTTCATGCCTTTAATATTCTCCGAATGATCCATAGCTGTTCTGCATTAAGTTGCTTTTAACATTATGAATATTGTTAATTGTGTTTGACAGGAATTAGATAAAGTAGTTTTAGCTTATTATTTTTATTCACTATTTATGGCAGATTATCTGAATTTGGTAGAGGCTGTTTAATGTGAGAGTAGCTCAGTAAAAAGGTGCAAGACACTGACTGGGTGATTGAACATAGAGCATTTTGCAAACACACTCCACCCACTCAACCAGAGCTACTTCTTTCAGGGACCATGTCTCATTGGTTGGGAAGCACTTTGGGACAAGAGATACAGCCTGTGAATCATCTGTTTCTAACCAGCTCAATCAAAACTTTGGATTCTGCATTGTTCCTGAATGAAGTCATGTTGCCTATGCAACTGAGAGAGTTGCAACTGTGAGAACACCACTACCTGTAAGTTCCCCTCCAAGTCACACACCATCCTGACTTTGGAACTATATCGCCGTTCCTTCAGTCACTGGGTCAAAATCCTGGAACTCCCGTCCTAACAGCACTGTGGGTCTACCTACCCCACATGGACTGCAGCGGTTCAAGAAAGCAGCTCACCACCACCTTCTCAAGGGCAATTAGGGATGGGCAATAAATGCTGGCCTGGCCAGTGACGTCCACATCCCATGAATGAATAAAAAAAAAGTCCCAGATCCATGTTTGAGATGTGTTTACAATAGGAGCTTTGATGGATTCAGTGGCAATTTTCAAAACAGAATTGGATAAATTGGGAAGTAATTTGCAAGGCTATGGGGAAAGACCAGGGAGGGGGTGGGGGTGAGGGTGGGGGGGCGGGGGTGGAATTATTTGGACAGTTCTGACAGAGTCAGCACAGTTACAATGGGACAAATGGCCTCCTTCTGTGATTCTATGATTCCAGCAGGGATCACTGGGACAGTGATTATGGGTTAATCATCCTGATTGATTTCCCTCTCCTGACCCCTGGGTAGGGGGAGGGAACTCAAACAAACCTAAAAAAGGTCTCAACCATCTCAACAGCAGAGATCAGCAAAGTTAGGACTGAATCTGGGACCTCCCATGTCTATAATACTGATTGGTGCATCAATTCACAGCCGTCAGGAAAGTTGGGGGGGGGATGCTTTTTATAAGTAAAAACCAGATCCACCTATGACTGAGCACAGACATGACGAAATTTTATGCCTGAATATAACTGGTTCTAGGAAAAATAAATAAAAGTGAAACATCCAAACGATAACACAGCAAAACCACAACATCTACAGGAAATGAAGGAACAGGAGTTGGTGAAAGGACAACATCTGAGGAAATAATGGAGAGAAATTGTTGACAAAACACATAGAACAAAACCCAATAATTTACTTCTGATTCCTCCATGATCTTCACCCACACTATGGTTGCAGCCTCCTCCATCCTGTTAGTCTCTCCTGTTCCCCCTTTGACTAACAGCCTGTTCCACATTCCTACAACACCTCTGCTGTCTGGAACATTCACTTCGGTCCTTTGTCTTCTTCCTCCTCCTGTATCTCACAAACCTCCTCAACGTCTGCCTCTTTTACTCGTCACTTTTTCCCATCCAGTGTGTCACCCACAGTTGGAGACACTGCCCGAGACACAGGCAGCACTGTGGCAATATAAAGTGTTGGTTAGCTGATGGTAATTCAATGAGCCTCCAATAGCAGCCATTCTATCGAAAAGAGGCTCTTATATCAGAATAAACACTCCAATTGGTGTGATAATAACCAGCTGCCTTTGCTTCCAGGCCCTCTAGAATATTCCGGGAAAAAAACAAAACCATTATAAAAGAAGACATTGCAGGGTAATTGCGAGAATATATTTATTCCTATCGGCGGAGGGGGGGAGCATCGAGTACTCAGTTAACAACATGGAAATACCATACCAGAGGAAGGGTTTCCGGCCCATTCTGTGCACTGATGGAGTGAGGCATTCTTGGTATCCAAACATAGCGACTGGATTTCGGTCTGGATCACCAATCTCTTTTAAAGCACTCAGTGGATGAACCTTTTATTTAATCTTCCCATTTACTTTACAAAGCCTCAGGCATGAGGAAACATGAATTGATGCTGAAGATATTTATCACTGCTATGAACACTGGTATATTAAAGGGACTTGTTCATTGACGTTAGCGTGAGATTGTGATAATATTAAATGGCTTGAAGCTTTCTCTCTGAACCTAATGAACTCCACCAGCATTGACATCTGCACTTGCTTTCAAATGATTAACTCAGGAATGGAATCAGTAGAGAGCGAGGACAGGTCAACTGGAACTTTCTTCAAGTTAGACTAGAATCTATAGAGGACAAAGAGCAATAACTGCCTAATGTCACGGGGGCAATGGTGAGAATGCTGCCATGGACTCCATTGCCTGGGATATGGACAGCAAAACAAGGATCCATTCTTTATTGCGATCCCTCCATCCTACTGGTAATGTAACTTTAGGGATGTTCAGTAAAGACAGCACAGGGATTTCCACAAGGTTGAATAGCCTGGTGGCATTTGCTGTCGAGACAGGCACATAAGAGAGGCCATATCGACAATATGCTGGAGGACAGTCAGTGTGTGTGGGACCCGTACCCAGTGAGAGTCAGTGTGTGTGGAACCTGTACCCCAGTGAGAGTCAGTGTGTGTGGGACCCGTACCCCAGTGAGAGTCAGTGTGTGTGGGAACTGTACCACAGTGACAGTCAGTGTGTGTGGAACCCGTACTCCAGTGAGTGTCAGTGTGTGTGGAACCTGTACCCCAATGAGAGTTAGTGTGTGTGGGACCCGTACCCCAGTGAGAGTCAGTGTGTGTGGGAACTGTACCACAGTGAGAGTCAGTGTGTGTGGGAACTGTACCCCAGTGAGAGTCAGTGTGTGGGACCCGTACCCAGTGAGAGTCAGTGTGTGTGGAACCCGTACTCCAGTGAGTGTCAGTGTGTGTGGAACCTGTACCCCAGTGAGAGTCAGTGTGTGTGGGACCCGTACCCCAGTGAGAGTCAGTGTGTGTGGAATCTGTACCCCAGTGCGAGTCAGTGTGTGTGGAACCCGTACCCCAGTGAGAGTCAATGTGTGTGGAACCCGTACCCCAGTGAGAGTCAGTGTGTGTGGGACCTGTACCCCAGTGAGAGTCAGTGTGTGTGGGACCTGTACCCCAGTGAGAGTCAGTGTGTGTGGGACCTGTACCCCAGTGAGAGTCAGTGTGTGTGGGACCTGTACCCCAGTGAGAGTCAGTGTGTGTGGAACCTGTACCCCAGTGCGAGTCAGTGTGTGTGGAACCCGTACCCCAGTGAGAGTCAATGTGTGTGGAACCTGTACCCCAGTGAAAGTCAGTGTGTGAGGAACCCGTACCCCAGTGAGAGTCAGTGTGTGTGGGACCTGTACCACAGTGAGAGTCAGTGTGTGTGGAACCCGTACCCCAGTGAGAGTCAGTGTGTGTGGGACCAGCACCCCAGTGAGAGTCAGTGTGTGTGGGACCTGTACCCCAGTGAGAGTCAGTGTGTGTGGGACCTGTACCCCAGTGAGAGTCAGTGTGTGTGGGACCTGTACCCCAGTGAGAGTCAGTGTGTGTGGGACCTGTACCCCAGTGAGAGTCAGTGTGTGTGGAACCTGTACCCCAGTGCGAGTCAGTGTGTGTGGAACCCGTACCCCAGTGAGAGTCAATGTGTGTGGAACCTGTACCCCAGTGAAAGTCAGTGTGTGAGGAACCCGTACCCCAGTGAGAGTCAGTGTGTGTGGGACCTGTACCACAGTGAGAGTCAGTGTGTGTGGAACCCGTACCCCAGTGAGAGTCAGTGTGTGTGGGACCAGCACCCCAGTGAGAGTCAGTGTGTGTGGGACCTGTACCACAGTGAGAGTCAGTGTGTGAGGAACCCGTACCCCAGTGAGAGTCAGTGTGTGTGGGACCTGTACCACAGTGACAGTCAGTGTGTGTGGAACCCGTACTCCAGTGAGAGTCAGTGTGTGTGGGACCTGTACCCCAGTGAAAGTCAGTGTGTGAGGAACCCGTACCCCAGTGAGAGTCAGTGTGTGTGGGACCTGTACCACAAAGAGAGTCAGTGTGTGTGGAACCCGTACCCCAGTGAGAGTCAGTGTGTGTGGGACCAGCACCCCAGTGAGAGTCAGTGTGTGTGGGACCTGTACCACAGTGACAGTCAGTGTGTGTGGAACCCGTACTCCAGTGAGAGTCAGTGTGTGTGGGACCTGTACCCCAGTGAGAGTCAGTGTGTGTGGGACCCGTACTCCAGTGAGAGTCTGTGTATGTGGGACCCGTACTCCAGTGAGAGTCTGTGTATGTGGAACCCGTACCCCAGTGAGAGTCAGTGTGTGTGGGACCAGCACCCCAGTGAGAGTCAGTGTGTGTGGGACCTGTACCACAGTGACAGTCAGTGTGTGTGGAACCCGTACTCCAGTGAGAGTCAGTGTGTGTGGGACCTGTACCCCAGTGAGAGTCAGTGTGTGTGGGACCCGTACTCCAGTGAGAGTCTGTGTATGTGGGACCCGTACTCCAGTGAGAGTCTGTGTATGTGGGACCCGTACCCAGTTAGTCATAGCCACACCTGTGCACCGGCTTAGAAGGTGTTCCAGGTTTTGGTTGATCCTTCCTGTCGAAGCCTCCTCTCCATTGCTCTCAAAGTGTGACGGGAGCTTCTATTCCATGAACTTTTCCATATTTACTATTGAAGGCAGGAAATAGAGTTGACAAAGATGGTAACACTGCTGCTGTCGGCTATTAGCTGGAAAATTGGACCCTTGGGGATATTAACTGCGGCAAATTCATCTTTCCATTTGGCAGCTAACTATTATTGCGATGGCTGTGAATTACAGCTTTCAATAGAACAGTGAATCCAAGCTCTTTAATCTCAAAAATTGTGTTCCACCTCACTGAGTGTTAGCACTGTAACTTGGGAAATATTAACACAAAGAAAGGCATTACATTTATATAGTAACTTATCATTTCCACTGCTGACCAACAGCCAATGAATCACTGCTGAAGTGCAGTCAATGTCGATATTTAGGAAAACAAAGGATATTTTGTTCAGCCTGAAAAATGCCAACAAAATTAGCTTTTCCAACCAAACCTTAAGAGACAATTTCTATTCTTCAGGCAGAACTTTCCATCCCTCGGATTGCTCCGGGGGCAGGGTAGACCAGGGTCACAACGTGTACACAGAGTTAACCACAGTCTCAGAATAGGGGTCGGCCAGTTACGACTGCGAAAAGGAGAAATCTCTTCTCTCAAAGGGTTGTGAATCTTTGGAATTCTCTACCCCAGAGGGCTGTGGTTGCTCAGCTGTTGAGCATATTAAGACAGAGGTTGATAGATTTTGGATCTGAAGAGGATTAAGGGAATTGGGGATGGCACGAGAAGGTGCTGTTGAGGTAGAAGATCAGCCATGATCTTACTGAATGACAAAGCAGGCTCGAAGGGGTGAATGGTACTCCAACTCCTATTTCTTATATTCTTAGGTATGCTCTTCAACAGTGTTCCCCATAATTTGACACTAAATTGGTATTATCAGCAAATTTCACTGTTATTCTGTCAACTCCAGTGGTCAGGTCTATGGAGAACAGCAGAAAGTCCAACAGAGATTGTTAGGACAGACAAGCAACTGTGGCGTATCAAGCCCAGAAACACTCATACTCCCACTCTCTGCTTTTCAATCATTCCTCAATTTAAGTGCTTCTCAGTCATAACTTTCCAGGGCTCTGATGCGATCAACCTGCCTTTGAGTAGCCTTGATAACATTTAGAAGCATTTGAAGCCCTCCCCAGGGTTACCTCAGCATTGAAATGATACATGTACAAGATAACCACATCTCTCTGGACAAGAACCCCTTCAATAATGTATCATTCCCTCAGTATGCACTGGAGTGTCAGCCTAGAATAGCAGAAAGCATTGGATATAAAGAGAAAGAATTGTGTTTGTAAATACAACTAACATTGATCTTCAATTCCAGACTGATCTTTAATAAGTTAATGTATTTCTTTGTGGGAAGACACTCATGACGGAGATTCGGGACAGTGAGGTTTTGGGAGGAGGAGTAATCTTTTTTGTTTTTTTTCATCGTGAAAGGTATCTTGTTATTGAAACATTTATAGCAGAGCTTCAGTGATTCTTCAGTGAGCTCAACCTTCCACTTTTCAGTCATTTTGTACATAATTGACCCGATGGAACAGATTCTGAAGGATTTAAGAAAGTGAAGCAGTTCAAGGTTAAATTGCAGTGAGTCAGAAGCAGAGTTGGCGCAGGAGATGGCCATTAATCATAATGGTTTGAGCATTTTATCAACACTTGATCACTCTTCACAAGAGGACTGCCATTTCTGGAGGAAGTGAAAGTCCTTTGAGAGTGGAAACCTGGTTATTTACCCCATGGATGGGTTAATGAACTCCACTTTAATAATTAACCCTGGATCCTGTTCGAGCACATATGAGAGAATGTGTGGAATGCAGGACATATCTAACCAGAGCAACACAAACAGTTCAAACTGCTAAAACTAAAACTAAAGCAGCTAAAACTGTTAGCTCTTAATTATTTGCATGTAATAATACATGGAAACAGAAGACTGACAGCATACTTAAGAATAATCGAACTAGAATTACTTTTGGAAGGTGTTCCTGACAGTCAACAGTAACTTTGAATGAGACAGGCAGATTCTTCTCCTTGTAGATGTTTAAGATAAAAGGCTGTTCATGGACAAGACTGGCTGCTGATTTGTTTGTGTTTTTTTCCAGAACTGGATACTACAAGTCAGCATTGGGGTTTTATACCAGGAGGCTTCTTTCAGGTACTAATTGATTTGCTTGAAATAAAGCAACAGCTGAAATGTTAACAATCTTCAGTAGTTTGGAAGGTGACATGTTAGTAACTGCAAATGATTCCTTCTTTAAGTCACACCCCTCCTCACCCAGAGTGTGTTTCACTCCTTGTAATGAAGTTTCATAGTGGTTTGGTAATCAGAGAAGATGTAATTGTCCATATTGTCCATCTGTCTTTTAATATGTACAAATTGTTACCTGTAGATCCAAAGAGATCATTAGGAATTCTATTATTCACTAGCTATGTTCCTTCAGGACTGCCGTTGCTTGCCTTCCACTTTAACGCCAATATTTTTTCAAACAATAATTTGCATTTATTCAGGATCTTTAATTTAGCAAAACACCCCAAGATGCTTCACACAGGCATAAGGAAAAATTGGACACTGAACCAAAGAATGAGAGACGAGAATGGGTGACCGAAAGTTTAGTCAAGGATGGTCTTAATGGAGGAGAGCTGGAGGTTTAGGGAGAGAATTCCAGAGTGTAGGATCAGGAGATAGGGGTGAAAGCATGGTGTCCACCGGTAGGGAGAAGAGAGGGGGATGCATAAGAGGCCAGAATCAGTGGAATGAAGATTTCATGACAAAGGTTGTAACAGTGGAGAAGGTTACAAGATAGAGGTGACTGAGACCATGGAGGGATTTAAATACAAGAATGAAAATTTGAGATGTTACCGGCTGTTTTAAGGTGTATGATTACATTGAACGTTCCTCTGAATGATATTTGTTACAATGCAAGATTAGTAACCTAGGAAGATTAGGAGGCCATTCATCCCCTTTTGAGCCTATCCCAGCATTCAGTTAGATCATGATTGATATGTGCATCAACTTCATTTAACTGTTTAACTGCCTTGGCTCCATATCCATTGATGCCCTTACAGAAAGTACAGTACTTATCGTTCAGAGATAATTATCTGCTGTTAACATGGTCACGACCAGTGCAAGCTCTGTATTCACCCTTGTTGGGAAGCACCTTGTTGCAATGAATATTGGTGAGCAGTGGTTGGTAGGAACAAGCACTGACACAGAGAGAGACTGTGGAGGAAGCAGAGAAGTTACAGAAAAGGTGTAACAAAAATTATGTGATAAATTAATAATAGGATTCCAAAGAATAAAGCAGTTACTAAGCAGGGCCTTTTAACAAGGGTTCTGGGCAGGTGAAATAAAATCTTTTTAATATAAGCAGAGATAACAGCCTCAGTGTGAACTGTACCTGATGTTTCAGCCTTGCTTTCTCTTCTTTTCTTAATGATCACAGGGAGAAATTCAAATACTGTGTTTAAACCTTACTCGCGAGTCACCTCGAGTGACCCAATTACACTGGATTTATGTCAAATCTCGTGCACAAATCCCATAATCCCCCACCATTCAGACCATTGATCTGCACTAACTGAGATGCACAGACTGGCTGTCAAAGATTTCCAGACCCCAGTTCAGCTTCCAGTTTGCTTGGTTGCATTACTGATGGACAGTTATTCAGACATCTAAAATGCTCATACAGATAATACCATTTCAGAGAAATAAGTTGAACAGATAAAGTCTGACTGGATGCCTTAATAATACACTGGCTGCAAGAACTCTGGTGGATCCTGTAATATTACTTGTTCCTTTGGTGAGTGATCTATTGTAAGACTCACAGGACTACAAGCAATACCCAAAGAAAATGTGGGTTTTTATTATAACTTATAACTTTTATTATATATACATACAGCTACTGCAGGAGCACACCAATACACGTCTCACTCTGTCAGGCTATACCCACAACTCCCTGGTCATGTGTGATGTGACATCTCTTCCTCCAGTGACCTTCACTTACAGCTTCTTAAGGTGGTCCCACAACAGATCCTGGCAATCAGCAGTGGGCCAGAAATGACTAATTCCCTTTGCCAATATCACAAATCATTAACAAACTTGGTAAAGATCACCACATAGTTAGATAAAGCTATCAAAAAGACCAAGACATAATTCAGTTTTACAAATTGTACATAGAGGACAAGAGTAAAGAAGTAATGATGAATTTGTCCAAAACATTGGCGTAGCTACAGTTTGAAACTGTACCATTTGGGGCTCCTAATGATAGAAAGGACATTACATTCAGAGTGAGCACACAGTTGTAGATGCACCAGAATGTGCCAGGGATGGGAACTGGAGTGATGAGAGTTGAGATACTGGGATTGTTTCCACTGCAGCAGAGAAGGCTAAGAGGAGATTCAATAGAGGTTTTTAAGATTCTGCAGTGTGACTCAGTGGGTTGCACTCCTGGTCAGAAAGTTATGGGCTCAAGTCCCACTTCAGAGACTTGAGCCCATAATCTAGGCTAACACTCCAGTATGGGGATGAGAGACTGTCTTCCAAATGAGCTGTAAAACCAAGGCTCCGTTTGCCCTCTCAGGTGGTGTAAAAGATCCAAAGGCAATATTTCAAAGAAAAGCAGCAAAGTTCAGGTCACTTTTTTTCCCACAGCCAGTATCTAAATACAGATAATTTTGTCATTTATCTCATTTGCGTCAGTGGGATCTTGCTGTGTGCAAATTGGCTGCCACGTTTCCTCCATTACTACAGTGACTATGCTTCATAAAAATACTTCTTGGCTGTAAAGCACTTCAGGACATCCTGCATCATCAATAGAAATGCAAGTCCTTTTTTTGATCGCATGAATAGAGACCAATTACTTCCTCAGATTTTGGAGCCAGTAAGGAGGAGATCATCAATTTAAAATTGTCTCTAAGAGAATGTTGGAAGAAGCTAAGGGAAATTTCTTTACACAGAGGTTTGTTAGATCTGAGAATGCTTTGCTAAGGGAATGATTGAGGCAGAGACCAAAAGGAAATTGTTGAAGTTGGTCAAGATGCAAGGCAATAAGCAAATCTCTCTCAGCCTTCTCTGCTCAAATCTCTCCTTTAAACACAATTTCTTATGCCTGGCATCACACTGGTGAATCTAAACTTTTATTGGGAAAAGAAAACTGCAGGCAATGCTTAGTTTTGGATTAGTCGAGCAAAGAGTCAGTACAGACACGATGGGCTGAATAGCCTCCCTCTGTACCGTAACCCTCTACACTGTAGAGTCTGCAGCTTAGTAAAGAAACAAATAAAACACAGCAGAAAACAAAACTAAAACAACCACAAACATTTCCTACTTCTCCCAAGAGTTCTGTAGAGTCAATAGCAGCCACACGCCCTGTAATCTGAGCCACTGGAAACTGCCTGGCAATCACTCTCTGCTGTTTCCTTTCTTGAATGTGTGGACCTTGTCTTTGCTGAACCTCCCAGCACAGGGTGCATCGTGAGTCTTGTCATCTCATGGAGGCAGACATCAGTCTGTGTGTTGCTGAGCCACCTCCTCACCTAAACTGTGTATATAATTGTTTAAAAGGACAACAGGCACGGGGGAATGAATGCTGTCGAGGTTTCTGTTTTGCTGATGCAGATTTACTGATACGATACAAATCACCTCCAATTCATTCTGACCTTGGATTCACTCCCAGCTCTGTATTATTCTCTATGTTAAACATCTCTAGCTTTTGATTAGTTTCTAGCCTCGCAATCAGTCTGAGGTGCCTATTATTCATGATACAAACCATCAGAACCTCTTGCTTTCATTCCCAGCTAGTTATCAGCATCTATTTACTGCTTTTATCAATAGTTAATGTAGTTGCAGATTGCAGAGTAAGTTCGCCCCTGCACGATTCAAATGATGTATGACAGGAAAGATCATACATGGTATATTAAAATGATTTAATTGCAAGCACAATTTAAATCAACTTGTTTTCCTCCTTTTCAGTTCTTTGCTGCAATTCAATTTGAAACTAATCGGAGGTAATTACAGTGTATATTGGAAACTGCTTATTGGATGTACTGATAGTATCTGGTAGATTAAATTATAAGATATTTACCATCATGAGTCTGTGCTGGAAGTAACAGTTTTCAGGCTAAAACAGATACAGCGTTTGAAATTGTAGTTTGTGTATCTATTGCACAAATTTCACCTGTTTAGATGGTCTATAGTAAATCATATCTTTGTATGATATTTCTCTGTGATGCTACAATAAAATATCATTTCACCAAAACAGATAAGACAGAAAAGCTGATTCATCAGAGCAGAGCATCCCTGTGACTTATCTTTCATACCCATCACTCTTATCAGGAGAATGGAAATGTGACATCAGAGGTCCTTTCATAGAATAGAATAGAATCATAGAATGTTTAAGGCACAGAAAGAGGCCACTTGGCCCATCGTGTCTGTGCCGGTTGAAAAACGATCCACCTATTCTAATCCCACCTTTCAGCATTTGGTCCGTAGCCCTGCAGATTACGGCACTTGAGGGACATATCCAGACTCCTTTTAAATGAGTTGAGGGTTTCTGCCTCAACTGCCCTTTCAGGCAGTGAGTTCCAGACATCATCACCCCCTGGGTGAAAAAGTGTTTCCTCATCTCCCCTCTAATTTTTCTACCAATCACTTTAAATCTATTCCCCCTCGTCACTGACCTCTCTGCTAAGATGAATAGACCCTTCACCTCCACTCTATCCAAGCCCCTCAAAATTTTGTACATTTCAATCAAATCTCCCCTCAGCCTTCTCTGTTCCAAGGAGAACATCCCCAGCCTCTCCAATCTTTCCTCATAGCTGAATTTTTCCAGTCCTGGCAACATCCTCGTAAATCTCCTCTGTACCCTCTCTATTACAATTACATTCTTTCTGTAATGGGGTGACCAGAACTGCACACAGTACTCAAGTTGTGGCCTAACCAATGAGTTATACAGTTCCAGCATAACCTCCCTGCTCTTGTATTCTATACCTCGGCTAATAAAGGAAAGGATTCTATATGCCTTGTTAACCACCTTATCGACCTGTCCTGCGACCTTCAGGGATCTGTGGACATTCACTCCAAGGTCCCTCACTTCCTCTGCACTTCTCAGTATTTTCCCATTAATCGTGTATTCCTTTGCCTTGTTTGACCTCCCCAAATGCATCACCTCACACTTCTCCAAGTTGAATTCCATTTGCCACTTTTCTGCCCATCTGACCAGACCATTAATATCTTCCTGCAGCCTACAGCTATCCTTCTCGCCATCTACCACATGGCCAATCTTCTTGATCATGCCCCAATTTACGTCCAAATTGTTAATATACACCATAAAAAGCAGGGGACCCAGTACTGAACCCTGTGGAATGTCACTGGAAACAGCCCTCCAGTCATTAAAACACCCATCAACAATAACCCAATGAGCCAATTTTTGTTGAGAAGATCTTGTTTGACGAACTTGATTGAATTTTTTGAAGAGGTAACAAGGAAGGTAGATTATATATATATGATATATATTATATTATATATCATAATTATACTTTAGATAATAAGAATTAATCAAGAGTGCCAAGCCTGCTATACTCTCCATGCCACTCTCTCCATGCCACTCTCTCCATGCTACTCTCTCCATGCTACTCTCTCCATGCCACTCTCTCCGTGCCACTCTCTCCATGCTACTCTCTCCATGCCACTCTCTCCATGCTACTCTCTCCGTGCTACTCTCTCCATGCTACTCTCTCCATGCCACTCTCTCTGTGCCACTCTCTCCATGCCACTCTCTCCATGCCACTCTCTCCGTGCTACTCCATGCCACTCTCTCCATGCCACTCTCTCCATGCCACTCCCTCCATGCCACTCTCTCTGTGCACTCTCTCTGTGCCACTCTCTCCATGCCACTCTCTCCATGCCACTCTCTCTGTGCCACTCTCTCCATGCTACTCTCTCCATGCTACTCTCTCCATGCCACTCTCTCCATGCCACTCTCTCCATGCTACTCTCTCCATGCTACTCTCTCCATGCCACTCTCTCCATGCCACTCCCTCCATGCCACTCTCTCCATGCCACTCTCTCCGTGCTACTCTCTCCATGCCACTCTCTCCATGCCACTCTCTCCGTGCCACTCCCTCCATGCCACTCTCTCCATGCCACTCTCTCCATGCCACTCTCTCCGTGCCACTCTCTCCATGCCACTCTCTCCCTGCCACTCTCTCTGTGCCACTCTCTCCATGCCACTCTCTCCGTGCCACTCTCTCCATGCCACTCTCTCTGTGCCACTCTCTCCATGCTACTCTCTCCATGCTACTCTCTCCATGCCACTCTCTCCATGCCACTCTCTCTGTGCCACTCTCTCCATGCTACTCTCTCCATGCTACTCTCTCCATGCCACTCTCTCCGTGCCACTCCCTCCATGCCACTCTCTCCATGCCACTCTCTCCGTGCTACTCTCTCCGTGCCACTCTCTCCGTGCCACTCTCTCCATGCCACTCTCTCCATGCCACTCTCTCTGTGCCACTCTCTCCATGCCACTCTCTCCATGCCACTCTCTCTGTGCCACTCTTTCCATGCCACTCTCTCCATGCCACTCTCTCTGTGCCACTCTCTCCATGCCACTCTCTCCTTGCCACTCTCTCTGTGCCACTCTCTCCATGCCACTCTCTCTGTGCCACTCTCTCCATGCTACTCTCTCCATGCCACTCTCTCAATGCCACTCTCTCCATGCCTCTCTCCATGCCACTCTCTCTGTGCCACTCTCTCCATGCCACTCTCTCCATGCCACTCTCTCTGTGCCACTCTCTCCATGCTACTCTCTCCATGCCACTCTCTCCATGCCACTCTCTCCTTGCCACTCTCTCCGTGCCACTCTCTCCATGCCACTCTCTACATGCTACTCTCTCTGTGCCACTCTCTCCGTGCTACTCTCTCCATGCCACTCTCTCCATGCCACTCTCTCTGTGCCACTCTCTCCATGCCACTCTCTCCTTGCCACTCTCTCCATGCCACTCTCTCCATGCTACTCTCTCTGTGCCACTCTCTCCATGCTACTCTCTCCATGCCACTCTCTCCATGCCACTCTCTCCATGCTACTCTCTCTGTGCCACTCTGTGCCACTCTCTCCATGCCACTCTCTCTGTGCCACTCTCTGTGCCACTCTCTCCATGCCACTCTCTCCGTGCCACTCTCTCTGTGCCACTCTCTCCATGCCACTCTCTCCATGCTACTCTCTCCGTGCCACTCTCTCATGCCACTCTCTCCATGCCACTCTCTCCATGCCAGTCTCTCCATGCCACTCTCTCCATGCCATTCTCTCCGTGCCATTCTCTCTGTGCCACTCTCTCCATGTCACTCTCTCCGTGCCATGCTGCCATCGTGGTTCTTACATTTATGCCATGGGACATAAACCAATAACTTTCCAATTTAATGTTGATGGAGCTGCCAACTGAGCAAAGCTGACACCTATCGATTGTGGAAACATGAGCCACTGAAATAAACAACTCAACATTATTGACCACGACGCATGTTAATATTAGCCAAAGTGCGGTCATTGTAGAACAGAAACGTACAACTTGTTCTCGTTTTTAGAAACTGTTTAGGAATCAATGAAGAGTCCATGCTTCTGATGTTTAACTGGGTTTGCTTTGGCTCGTTTTAACTTTACAACCTCTTCCCAAACTGAGGCAGTTCCTTTTGCATGAAACAAATGCCTAAAATCTCAAAAGTGAGCAGCTGTGCATTGAAGAACATTCTGACAGAGTTTAATGCGGTGTAGAAAATGTGACTGGTAAAAATTAAGCTAAATGTAACAGCACTGCGCTGCCAAAATATACACATATATCTGCTTAAATGACAGCTCTCAGGGAAAAAAGAAATAGCTCAGAAAGTTCACGTTTGTTTCCAACAACAGCTTGTATTTATATAGTGTTTTAACAGAATCAAAACATCCCAATAGGCATCACAGGAGCGTCATTAAATAAAATGTGACACCGACTACATAAGGAGACATTAGGGCCGATGACCAAAAGCTTGGTCAAAGAGGTAGGCTTTAATAGCATCTTAATTGAGGAAAGAGAGGTGGAGAGAGTAATAGAGGAAAATCCAGAACTTAGGGTCTAGGCAGCTGAATGCATGGCCGCCGAGGGTGGAGCAATTAAAATTGGGGATGCATGAGAGGTCAGAGTTGGAGGAGCACAGAGATCTCAGAGGGTTGTGGGGCTGGAGGAGATTCAGAGATAGGGAGGGGGTGAGGCCATGGAGGAGTTTGAAAACAAGAAAGCAGCCTCCACATCCAAAGGATCATCCTCTGCCATTTTCGCCACCTCCAGCATGATGCCACCAAACGCATCTTCCCCTCCCCTCCCCTGTCAGCATTCCGAAGGGATCATTCCCTCTGCAATACCCTGGTCCACTCCTCCAGCACCGCCATTACCACGTCCCCTTCCCACGGCACCTTCCCATGCAATCGCAGGAGGTGTAATACCTGCCCATTTACCTCCTCTCTCCTCACTATCCAAGGACCCAAACACTCCTTTCAGGTGAAGTAGCGATTTACTTGTACTTCTTTCAATGTAGTATACTGTATTCGCTGCTCACAATGTGGTCTCCTCTATATTGGGGAGACCAAACGCTTTGTGGAACACCTCCGCTCAGTCCGAAAACATGACCCCGAGCTTCTTGTCGCTTGCCATTTCAACACTCCCCCCTGCTCTCATGCTCACATCTCTGTCCTGGGATTGCTGCAGTGTTCCAGTGAACATCAACGCAAGCTCGAGGAACAGCATCTCATTTACCGATGAGGCACACTACAGCCTGCCGGACTGAACATTGAGTTCAATAATTTCAGAGCATGACTGCCCTCCCCCTTTTTTATTTTTTATTTTACTTTTTATTTTTTATTTTTATTTCATTTTATTTTTGTTTCTTTCATCATTCAATTTTTTTTTACCATGTGCCTACCTACTGTTTTTTCATGTTTGTGCTTGTGGCTAGGGCTTTCATTATTCTGTCATTTAACACCCTCTCTGCACTGACACTTTGTCTTTCACCACATCATTAACACACTTTCTTTGCTTTTGCCTTTGCCCCATGACCTCCTTGTCAGTTATTCTCTGTGACCCTATATTCTATCAACCCCTTCTCCTTTTTTTCTCCTTTGCTCCACCCCCACTTTATTTGCTTAAAACCTATTACATTTCTAACCTTTGCCAGTTCTGATGAAGGGTCACTGACCTGAAACGTTAACTTTGCTTCTCTCTCCACAGATGTTGCCAGACCTGTTGAGTATTTTCCAACACTTTTTGTTTTTATTTCATTTTTCCAGCATCTGCAGTATTTTGCTTTTATTTATTCTATAAGAGAAATTTAAAGTTGAGGCCAATGAGCATAGGATGATGGGTGAACGGGACTTGGTACAAGTTAGGACACGGCAGCAGAGTTTTGGTTGACCTCAAGTTAACAGATGATGGAAGATGGGAGGTTGGCCAGGAGAGCATTGGAATAGACAAGTCTCGAGGTAACAGATTCTGGTTTTTATGAGGGTTTCCGCAGCAAATGAGCTATAGCAGGGGCGGAGTCAGGTGATGTTACAGAGATGAATGTAGGTGGTCTTAGTGATGGTCCAGATATAAATAAAAGCAAAATACTGCAGATGCTGGAAATCTGAAATAAAAACAAAAAGTGTTGGAAAATACTCGGCAGATCTGGCAACATCTGTGGAGAGAGAAGCAAAGTTAACGTTTCAGATCTGTAACCTTTCATCAGAACTGGCAAAGGTTAGAAGCATTTCTTGATTTCAAGATTGATAGGAATGAGTTCTGATGAAAGGTCACAGAGCTGAAACGTTACCTCTGTTTCTCTCTCCACAGATGCTGCCAGACCTGCCGAGTGTTTCCAGCATTTCCTGTTTTTATTTCAGATTTCCAGCATCGACAGTATTTTGTTTTTATTGATAAGAATGAAACCAGGTGAGAGCAGTCTCACGCAGATGGATGACAGTGGAGAGGCATTGGAGGAGGATGGTGTGGTGAGCTGTGTCAAAGGGTGCAGACAGGTTGAGAAGGGGGAGGAGGGATAGTTTGCCTTTGTCACAGTTACATAGCATGACATTTGTGACTTTGATATGAACTACTTCAGTACTGTGGCGGGGCAGAAACCAGATTGGAGGGATTTAAACATTGAGTTCTGGGAAAGATGTGTATGGATTTGGGAGACGACAACACATTGAAGGACGTTGGAAAGGAAAGGGAGGTTGGAGATGGGGTAGTGGTTTGCAAGGATGGAGGTTCAAGGGTTGGCTTTTTGTCGAGGGGGTAATGACAGCTGATTTGAAGGAGAGACGGGCAGAGGGAATGTCTACAATATCAACAGTATAACCTGCAATATTGTGTGGCGTGTCATTCTGCACCTCAGCTGATAGAAATTCAAGTGTTTTGGAACAAAAACAACATTTTTGGACCCAAATCCTCCTGAATCTTTGCACTTGCTGTTCATGCTGTGTTTCACTGACAGAGCAAAATGTGAGAAGCCATGAAAAATGCCACATTCCTGGACATCAGCATCACTTTGCTGGGGTGAAGACTCAGCACTGACATTCGTTCATTTGGGAAAATCACTCTTTAAAGGCAAAAGCAAAATATTACAAATTTGAAATAAAGATAGAAAATGCTGGAAATACTCAGCAGGTCAGGCAGCATCTGTGGAGAGAGAAACAGAGTTAACGTTTCAGGTCAGAGACCCTTCATCAGAACTCGTTAATGTTATTCTAATTCTTCAGAAAAAGCTTTACATTATCTGATGGTTTCTCATCAAAATGTAATTTGCTCCACAACAAAGATTAATGCCTTGAAGATTTTGTTTAGAGGGCGTTAAAGTCTATTCTGAAACGTCTCTGCAGCTGTGATGTCCTTTTATACAGTTCGATGAACACAGTATTTTGTTATTTGTTATTTGTGTGAATCTCATTGTCTCTCCTCTCTGCTGGTTGTCAATGTTGATGTGATTTCCAGCAGAGACACGATGGGCCGAATGGCCACCTTCGTAGCTGTATCATTCTATGATTCAATGATCTCTCCTCTGGCTGTTTGTTCTGCTGGGATTTGGCCCCTCTGATTGTTCTTTGACTGGCTTTGAAGGACATGTTCTGTTATCTGATTCTTACCATGAAATGTTTTGGTGTATGTTTGCCTGTTTCTTCTCCTTAACAATTGTTTCTGTAGCTGTATAGATTTCCCAAAGCGAGTCACTGTTGACATGGTCTAAATGTCTCTCCTCTCTGATGAATAGTGTAGGCAATTAAAAATCGGCTCAATAGTAAAAATGTCACTTGTGTCAGATGCTTGTGGGTTGCAGCTGATGTAGACTGACAGTGTAGTACTGAGGGAGTGCCGCATTGTTAGAGAGTCAATACTGAGGGAGTGCTGCATTGTTAGAGAGTCAATACTGAGGGAGTGCCGCATTGTTAGAGAGGTAATACTGAGGGAGTGCCGCACTGTTAGAGGGTCAATACTGAAGGAGTGCCGTACTGTGAGAGTCAGGACTGAGGGAGTGCCGCTCTGTTAGAGAATCAGTACTGAGGGAATGCCGCACTGTTAGAGAGTCAGTTGTAAGGGAGTGACGCACTGTTAGAGGGTCAGTTATGAGGGAGTGCCACATTGTTAGAGGGTCAGTTGTAAGGGAGTGCCGCACTGTTAGAGGGTCAGTTGTGAGGGAGTGCCGCACTGTTAGAGAGTCAGTACTGAGTGAGTGCCGCACTGTTAGATGGTCAGTTGTGAGGGAGTGCCACACTGTTAGAGGGTCAGTTGTGAGGGAGTGCCGCACTGTTAGAGGGTCAGTTGTGAGGGAGTGCATTGATAGAGAGTCAGTACTGAGGGAGTGCCACACCATTACAGAGTCAGTACTGAGGGAGTGCCACACCATTAGAGAGTCAGTACTGAGGGAGTGCCGCACTGTCAGATAGTCAGTACTGTGGAGTACTGCATGTTGGAAGGTCAGTACTGTTATAACCAGTTGAGAAAGGGGTCTAGGGGTCCCTCTCAACCTTCACCTGGTATTACCGTAACAGGGTTTAATTTTAAACACACTGACGTTTTAGCTCCCCCTTGGCGAATCCTTGTTCACCACTTTCCAATTATAAGGCAAAGAAACCAGCACAAATAGGGTTTTTTAGGTTTAAAGAAGAAAGGATGACATTTATTAAACTTAAACTTTAATTCAATTAATGCCTACGGATACACAATGCGCCCACGCTGGCATGCATACACGATATACACATGCAGATAGAGACAGAAAAGAACAGAAGAACAAATAAAGTGGAAAAGTTTGAGGCAATATCTGAAGAGTTTTTGTTACAGTTCTTCGAGCTCACTGTAGAGTCCTTGATTGTAGGTAGATATTGCTTATCGTTAGGGCCCAGTATTCTTCTTAAACCTTTTTCACTGTAGGAGACTTTTCTCTCTTGGGGTTCATGTGTCTGCAGTGGATTCAGAGGCTTGTGAGAAAGAGATGGGAGCAGACAGGAGAGATCTTCTCAGTCCAGGAGCAAACAGTCTTTTCTGAGTTCCAACTCTCTGTGGCTAGTTCAAAAAACCCTGGAATAGTCTGTTAGTCATGTGACCAGCTGGTCCAACCAACCTCTGTGGATTGCATCACTCCAGCAGGCTCTGGAATGCATTTCCCCACCCCTTCACTGTCCGGTGATCAACATCCACTGTAGGTTGAATTGGGTAAGGGAAGTAACTTCTCTTGTCCCTGTTGGTATGCAAATGTCCTCCATCCAAGTCTGGCAGCCCTTGTAACAGGCCTTCTTTTCTTCCCAGCACTGATTTGAAATTTAATGTCTATATAGTGAAATTAATATGCCTCATTCTTGGCAGGTGGGGACCCAACATGACAGTACTGAGGGCGTGCTGCACTGCTGGAGTGGCAGAACTGAGGGAGTGCTGCATTGTTGGAGGGTCAGTACTGGGGGAGTGCCTCACTGTTGGAGGGTCAGTACTGAGGGAGCGCTGCACTGTTGGAGGGCCAGTACTGAGGGAGTGCTGCACTGTTGGAGGGTCAGTACTGAGGGAGCGCTGCATTGTTGGAGGGTCAGTACTGGGGGAGTGCCTCACTGTTGGAGGGTCAGTACTGAGGGAGTGCTGCACTGTTGGAGGGTCAGTACTGTGGAAGTGCTGCACTGTTGGAGGGTCAGTACTGAGGGAGTGCCGCACTGTTGGAGGGGCAGTACTGAGGGAGCACTGCACTTTTGGAGGGGCAGTACTGAGGGAGTGCTGCACTGTTGGAGGGTCAGTACTGAGGGAGTGCCGCATTGTTGGAGTAGCAGAACTGTGGGAGCGCTGCACTGTTGGAGGGTCAGTACTGAGGGAGTGCCGCACTGGTGGAGGGTCAGTACTGAGGGAGTGCTGCACTGTTGAAAGGACAGTACTGAGGGAGTGCTGCACTTTTGGAGGGGCAGTACTGAAGGAGTGCCGCACTGTTGGAGGGTCAGTACTGAGGGAGTGCAGCACTGTTAGATGTACAGTACTGAGGAAGTGCCGCACTGTTAGATGTACAGTACTGAAGGAGTGCCGCACTGTTGGAGGGTCAGTACTGAGGGAGCGCAGCACTGTTAGATGTACAGTACTGAGGAAGTGCCGCACTGTTAGATGTACAGTACTGAAGGAGTGCCGCACTGTTGGAGGGTCAGTACTGAGGGAGCGCAGCACTGTTAGATGTACAGTACTGAGGAAGTGCCGCTCTGTTGGATGGGTCAGTACTGAAGGAGTGCCGCACTGTTGGAGGGTCAGTACTGAGAGAGTGCTGCACTGTTGGAGGGGCAGTACTGAGGGAGTGCCGCACTGTTGGAGGGGCAGAACTGTGGGAGTGCCGCACTGTTGGAGGGGCAGAACTGTGGGAGTGCTGCCCTGTTGGATGTGCTGTCTTTCAGATGAGATGTTAAGCTGAGTCTGTCCTTTAAGATGAATGTAAAAGATCCCATGGCATTACAGCGCCTGTTGAACTGTTCAGCATTCATCAGCTGAACTGATCAATGTGACATTGAGTTTTATGCAAATTAGCTGCCACGTTAGCCTAAAAAACAACAGTGGCTGCATTTTAAATGTATCTAATTTATTGTAAGCTGCTTTGGGAGCCCTGACACAAATATAAATCTTTTCTCTTTCTCTCAGCTCTAGATTCGACTATTCCAATGCACTCCTGGTCGGTCTCCCACATTCTACCCTCAATAAACATGAGGTTATCCAAAACACTGCTACTCGTGTCTGAACTCGCACACATCCTGTTCCCCTATCACCCCTGTGCTCACTGACCTACATTGGCTCCTGGTCAAGCAACATCTTGATTTTAAAATTCTCATCCTTGTTTTCAAATTCCTCCATAGCCTTACCCTCTCCCTATCTCTGCAATTTCCTCCAGCCCCACAACCCTCCGAGATAGAGTCATGGAGTGATACAGCACTGAAACAGGCCCTTCGGCCCACCGAGCCTGTGCCCACAGAGATCTCTGCACTCCTCTAATTCTGGCCTCTTGAGCATCCCCCATTTTAATCGCTCCACCATTGGCGGCCGTGCCTTCAGTTGTCTGGGCCCTAAGCTCTGCAATTCCTTCCCTAAACCTCTTCACCTCTCTCTCCTCCTTTAGACATTCCTTAAAACCGACCTCTTTGACCAAGCTTTTGGACATCTACCTAATATCTCCGTACTTGGCTTGGTGTCAAATTTTGTTTCATAATGCTCCTATGAAGTGCCTTGAGACATTGTATTCTATGCTGTTGTTGTCTGTCTCCAATGGGTTGTGGATAGTGTCTACCAGCCAGGCCACTACATTCGGCAGTTTCTGGTGCACAGACCTTGTGCTCCCCAAGTCTCCATCTGTCTGCTCTTCAGTGAAGGGAAAGATGAGCTGGACCTCTGTTTAGGTCCTTCCTGGGTCATCTCTCCCATCTCCTGCTCACGGGCCCGGTAAATCCTTCAGTGGAGTCCGCTCTAACTCACAATCTGTGTGACACAAGATTTCTATCTTGGTGTTTGGCAGGGTAAGAGTGAGTGATGTTGCATCTCAGTCAGGGATTTCCTCATCAGTCAGTCTGGCATGAGTGATCAAATTGGTCAATTGACCTGGAAAAAGAGGAGAGGAACGGGTTAGGATGTAATCACACGGGCAAACACTAGAAGAACAGCAGAAGTGCAAGAAACACTAGGATGCATCTGCATGTGATTGAAAAGGTTAAGTATAGAGGACTGAAAGAGAAAGTGTTCACACAACCTGCTGTGCCAAACCTCCAGTCTCACCAGCTCTTTGCTCTTTTTCTGCGAATGATGGCAGCCTCTTCCATGGGTGCAGTGTTTATCGGGGCCTCCTTCTGTAGACGGTGTCTCCCTCCTTTTGTGTGGCAACTCAGAAGAGTGAATGAGTAGCTCTGTAGTCCACCATTGTGTGGCAAAGTACATCTTCCCACTGTGTCAGACAAGTACCTCACTTCAGATGTGGTGGCAGGAGGGTTAATAAAACTCAATGTTCCTTCCAAATTCAGTGGCACAGATGGATGGACTGAGAACATGCTGAGCACACAGGGGTGGTGAGAGAAGCAGGTCAGACACATCACAAGAATGTCATCTGTTCACATCTCGCGTGACACACCCATGCTGTTTTCCTGAACTGTTACCAGTAACAGTTTATTCACCACATGCTCTGTTCCTTCACCAGTTCCCCCATGGAAGAAAATTCATGTATCATCACATTTCTTCTTAAATCACCCAATTATTTTCTGCAACTCCCCATTCATTTTTAAATTCCAACAGTGATATTTATTTGTACTGTATCCTTATATGGAGGAGGCTGATAAACAAGGAGCATATTTGTATGTGGCCATTTGTAGACTTGGTTTTCTTAGTGAAAGGTTTAAACTGAAGGACAGAATGTTGCAGATTTGACACAGCTATTAGCCTGAGTAACAATGAGTGAGGAATCTTCTGCCTGTTCAGATATGGATTAGAGTTGAAGAGCAGAATGATCCTCTGGTCTTCTAACCAACATTCAACCAATGCCACCAAAATCACAGGGTCAGCTCATCTTCTGCTTATTGCGGGATCTTGCTGTGTACGCGAATGGCAGCCACGTTTCCCAACGTACCAGCAATAACAACTTTAAAAAGTAATTTGTTATGTGTGAATCTCTTTGAGAAGTTTCAACAGTGAAATGAGACACTGTATTAATGCAGTACTTGTTTGTCTTTTAAATCGTCTCGCTTCTCTCAGACTGATCACCGGGAATTATTTGTTTTATTTGTTTCATAGGATGTGGGCGTCGCTGGCAAGGCCAGCATTTGTCACCCATCCCTAATTGCACTTGACAACTGAGTGTCTTGCTCGGCCATTTCACAGGGCAGTTAAGAGTCAGCCACATTGCTGTGTGTCTGGAGTCACATGTAGGCCAGACCAGGTAAGGACAGCAGATTTCCTTCCCTAAAGGACATTAGTGAACCAGCTGGGTTTTATGTCATTGAGACTAGCTTTCAATTCCACATTTTATTTTCATTAATTAATTGAATTTAAATTCCACCAGCTGTCATACAACCTGTGCCCCGAGGGCATTAGCCTGGACCTCTGGATTAGTAGTTCATTGACATTACCACTACCCAACCATCTCCCCCTAAACAGAAGAGAAGCTAATTTTTTTAAATTCGTTCAGGGGATGTGAGCATCACTGGTCAGGCCAGCATTTATTGCCCATCCCTAATTGCCCTTGAGAAGGTGGTGGTGAGCTGTCTTCTCATCAGTGACTTTGCTCTCAAAATTCTCTCGACAAGGTTGGCCAATTGTTACTCTCTTATTATCCAACACATCTGTGTTTGTTCTCAATTCTTCCAAAGCCCTTTCTTTTAAAGAAAAATAAATCCAAAGCACAGGACACACATTCAAAGCAAACTAAATAATAGATTGGAAGGCAACTGAACCATGAGAAAAGAACAGAGAGAATGTACTCTAGAACACTGTAGCTATGAGGGAGATCACTCACGAGCTGATTTACACCTTCTCAGTCAAACCTGTTTGATCGCCTTGTTTTCAAGTTGCTCTGAAGACAGCAAGTGATGTCATGGTGCAAATGTGATGATATCACGATGCTTTAATAAAAGGAAGATATAGCACTGTCTAAAATTCACAAGCAGTAACAAACATTTCATTCATCATATCTCAGGACATCCAATTTTTGGAATGGCTTTTTCTTCATTTTTCCTGGTTTGATGACTAAGGTGGAAGATTTCCACAGTGGACCTTTGAACCCAGGCGGCAGAGGACTGGCTTTATATTGTAGTCAGGGGCTTCCAGATGTGAAAATGTCCATCTCCTCCCAGAATTGAGGGCTTCATTTCAACAGTTCCAGTTTGACCCACTCTGACATCGCTGATGTTAATCCCTTTGTAATGCACCAAATTCAGTGTCACAGCAAAACAGAAACTGCTTCACTGCAACATTAATAGTGTTTAAAAGCAACCATAGACTCCCTTGAGACAATAGTCCCACACTGTCTGAACTTGTTGCAATACAGGATGTAACACTAGTGTGGTGTCAAACCAGGTATGAAAAGTGCCGCGGGATCCTCGAAAAAAGTGTTTAGAATGTAACTTGTTGATAGCAGAATAAGCATCAGCTCCTGGTCTGGAGCCCAGCATTTGTAAGCTGTTTTTTTCCGGGTTAACTGCTGCAACTGGAGCCAATCCAGTCAGTCACAGTCACTGATACCTCCAAAAGTGGCTCACTCAACAGTATGAGTTCAGCATCAGTGATACAAGTTTGTACAGTTGTTGTCTGAACTTTCCTGATCAGCTGTGAAGCTCTGAGTTCAAGCCTCGTTCCAGAGACCTGAGCACAAAAATCTAGGCCGATACTCCAGTGCAGCACTGAGGGAGCTCTGCATTGTTGGAGGTGCCATCTTTTGGTTGAGACATTAAACTGACGCTCACAGGAGAGTTCTCCCCAGTGTCCTACCCAATAGATGACTATCAGCAAACATCACTGAAACAGATTATCTGGTCATTTCTCTCGTTGCTGTTTGTGGGATCTTGCTGTGCACAAATTGGCTGCCACATTTCTAATTAACCATTTAAGGATCTGCATCGAGATGTTTTAACAAAATTCGCGTTGATTTTAATTTTTATATTTTGGTTCCCAGGTTTTTAATTCTACTTCTCAATGTTCAGCTTTAGGAGGGTCCACTTTTACAGTTGATCAGATTAAAGTGTGTACAATTTGAAGTACTTCCATATTCGAAGCATTAATTGGGACTTTCCTCCCTTGTTAAAACTTGCACTTGAGTTTAAGTGCCCTACATTATGATAAGCATAACTGGAGTGGATGGAAAATCCTTACAGAGTTTACTGCCTTTGAAGTTAAAATAGATAAATTAACTTATTATGTGTTCGTCTGGATGTAAATGAGCTGCAGGATGTTTGGAGCAAGGCAGCTGGAAGGGATCTGACAAATGGAGAACCCGAGGTGGGTGGCACAGTGGCACAGTTGTTAGCACCGCAGCCTCACAGCTCCAGCGACCCGGGTTCAATTCTGGGTACTGCCTGTGTGGAGTTTGCAAGTTCTCCCTGTGTCTGCGTGGGTTTCTGCCGGGTGCTCTGGTTTCCTCCCACAGCCAAAGACTTGCAGGTTGATAGGTAAATTGGCCATTATAAATTGCCCCTAGTGTAGGTAGGTGGTAGGGGAATATGGGATTACTGTAGGGTTAGTATAAATGGGTGATTGTTGGTCAGCACAGACTCGGTGGGCCGAAGGGCCTGCTTCAGTGCTGTATCTCCAAAAATAAATAAATAAATAAAAAATTGTGGAGCACACCTGTAAATCTCCAGTGCCTATCCTCTGTCGGTGCATTGAGTACGGCATCAAGGAGCCTGAGTAAAACTGAAGTCAATGGGAATTAGGGGGAAAACTCTCCAATGGTTGGAGTCATACCAAGTACAAAGGAAGATGGTTGTGGTTGTTGGAAGTCAATTATCTCAGCTCCAGGAGTTCCTGAGGGTAGTGTTCTCGGCCCAACCACCTTCAGCTGCTTCATCAATGACCTTTCCTCCATCATAAGGTCAGAATTGAGGATGTTTGCTGATATTTGTACAGTGTTCAGATCGATTAGCAATTCCTCAGATACTGAAGCAAGATATGGACAATGGTTAGGCTTGGGCTGATAAATGGCAAGTAGCATAAAGTGCCAGGCAATGAGTATCTCCAACAAAAGAGAACTTAACCATCTCTCTCGGCATTCAACTGCATTACCATCGCTGAATCCCCACAATTAAACAGAAACTGAACTGGAGCAGCCTCATAAATACTGTGGCTACAAGAGCAGGTCAGAGACTGGGAATTCTATAATAAAAGCAAAATACTGCGGATGCTAGAAAGAAGAAGGGTCACTGACCCGAAAGGTTAACTCTGCTTCTCTTTTCACAGATGCTGCCAGACCTGCTGAGTGATTCCAGCATTTCTTGTTTTTGTGACTGGGAATTCTATGGTGAGTAACTCACCTCCTGACTCCCCAAAGTCTGTCCACCATTGACAAGTCAGGAGTGTGATGGAATACTCTCCACTTACCTGACTGGGTGCAGCTCCAACAGCACGCAAGAAGCTCGACACCATCCAGGACAAAGCAGCCCCCTTGATTGGCACCCCATCCACAAACATTCACTCCCTCCGCCACCGACATCTGCCACCAAGATGAACATGGGAACACCACCACCTGCAAGTTTCCCTCCAAGTCACACACAATGTTCCCTCTAAACAGAGCGGGCACGCAGACATGCAGCATTTAGGAATGTGCCACGCAGGGAACAAACAAGCTACGCACAACTACCATAGCCTTTAAGATGCACGGCTGTGAGACAATCATAAAGGGATGGCAGAGTGCAACAAGCTGGCTGAGCACAGAAAACAGAAATTAGAGGGAATGTTAGTCACACACAATCTCTAACTTGGAAATAAATGGGCAGTTCCTTCATCATCGCTAGGTCAAAATTCTGGAATGTAGGTGAAAACATAACTCAAAAGAGAGGAAAACAATACTGTGGGAATATCTTCACCACATGGACTGCAGCAGTTCATGAAGGTTTCTCACCACCACCTTCTCGAGGGTAATTACGGATGGGCAATAAATGTTGGTCTTGCCGGCAACGCCCGCATCCCGTGAATGAATAAATAAAACATAAAGGTCAGTGGAAATCTCGAACTCTCTTCTCCCAACAGGCTGTGGATGTTGGGGTCAATTAAGATATTTAAGGTTGAGATTGAGAGATTTTTATTGAGCATATGGAGCTGAGGTACAGAACAAGCATGGTCTCATTGAATAGCAGAACAGGCACAAGGGGCTGAATGGCCAGCTCTTGTTCCCATCCTCCTCACGTGCAATGGCCCACATGCCACAAGCTGGCACTGCCACACACACTCCATAACCTTTAACAAAAATACTCAACCTGACTTCTCTGGAATGTACATTGGATGTTTCACCTGATGCACTCCAGATCCTTGTAGTAATTTACAGGGGATCAGCGCTGGTGGTTTGTCACTGAAATGATTACTGCAGCATTTGGTGGCGGGTGGCGTGTACTTATTAATCTACCAAATGTCATCCCAATTGGCAAAATTCCGGAATAAACTAATCTTGTATCATTTTTGGACAGAGTGAAATGGTTCCGAAGTCGTTGACAATAAGATTGATGTGCTCTGCCTGATTGGAAATCTCTTAGAAAAAGATGAGCTGATGTTGCTTTGCAGCAATGCAGAGGAGAATAAACCATCATCCTGGAGATCTCACAGGGCAAATGTTATAAGTTTGTTGTGGGGGGCAAATCAAAAACCATAACTGCAAAATTTCAACTTTTATTAAATTGCTTTTTCCCTCCCTTTTGAGTTGTGTTTTCTGCAACAAATAAAGAACTGCCTTAACGAAGAGCCTGTCACTCTCCTCCTGCCCACTCATCACTCTCCCATCACTCTCCTCCTCCCCCCCGTCGTTCTCCCCCATAACTCTCCTTCTCCTCCACCACTCTCCCCTCGTCCATCACTCCACCCCCCCGCCCGTCACTCTTCCCCCCCACTGCCCGTCACTCTTCCCCCCACCCCCCCGGCTGTCACTCTCCCCCCGGCAGCCGTCACTCTCCCACGCCCGTCGCTCTCCAGAGCCTAGATTTTAGTTGGATATCAGTTTGAATCTGGTACGAGGTCAACAGAATCTCCAGACATCTAGCAGCAGTGATGTCATCAAACAGGGTAAGAGTGCTGAGCGGTGGGGGGGGGCGGGGGAAAGCGTGACGGGCGAGGAGGAAGAGTGACGGGCAAGGGGGGAGGAGTGATGGGCGGGGGGTGAAGAGTGACAGGTGGGTGGAAGAGTGATGGGCAGGGGGGAGAGTAAGAAGAATTCTCACAGACAGCAATGCAGGAAGTTAAAAACACTGATTATCCTTCACTTTTAATTTAAAATTTTCAGATAGCAAAATAAATGATTATGATTAGATTAAGGTAGAAGCTAAAATATTGTAAACAAACCTTGAAAATATGGGGGATTTTTTTGCCATAATGGAGAAATTTGACATTCCACAAATATAAAATTAGTTTTTCAGGGCAAGTGAGGGTATTTAGCAATAATTATGAAGTTAGAACATTATAAACCCAGTCACACCTCATTCAACAAGGTGTAAATTTTTCAAGGTTTTTACAAGCAGGATTAACATCGATAGAGTGGAAGATTTTGTCAATTCACTAATTTCTTAGGGTTTGCAGTCTGGAGGATCTCAATAGTGGAGCCTGTGGAGAAGCGTAGAATCACTGACAGCAACTTCTGAATTTTTGTGTTACTTTGCAGATGTGTGGGCTCCTGAAGTTGCTGTCAGTTTCAGTGAAGTAATGAAGGTGAATGCTAATAGTTTCGTCATCATTACTGTCAAACTCCAGCCATCATACCGTACCTTATGTATTAGTCCTCAATTATATCACACTTTATATATTATACAGCACCTTATGGTATAATGTACAGCACTTTGATCACAGGGTACCATGTAGAGTGACTGAAAGCTCTGTTTGATATCAAGGTGGCAATATTTGCACAGCAATGAGATGAATGACTGATTCATTTGATGTGGAATGTTGGAAAACTCCCAATTCTTCTTTAAATCATGCCTCAGGGATCTTGAACAAGGAGTTGGTCAAAACTAATACCTCACTTAGATAATGGCCCTCTGACAGTGCAGCACTCCCTCAGTACTGACCCTCCAATAGTGCAGCACTCCCTCAGTATTGACCCTCCAACAGTGCAGTGCTCCCTCAGTACTGACCCTCCGAGAGTGCAGCCTCCCTCAGTACTGACCCTCCAACAGTGCAGTGCTCCCTCAGTACTGACCCTCCGATAGTGCAGCACTCCCTCAGTACTGACCCTCTGACAGTGAAGCACTCCCTCAGTATTGACCCTTCAACAGTGCAGCACTCCCTCAGTACTGACCCTCCAACAGTGCAGTGCTCCCTCAGTACTGACCCTCCAACAGTGCAGCACTCCCTCAGTATTGACCGTCCAACAGTGCAGTGCTCCCTTAGTACTGACCCTCCGACAGTGCAGCACTCCCTCAGTACTGACCCTCCAACAGTGCAGTGCTCCCTCAGTACTGACCCTCCAACAGTGCAGCACTCCCTCAGTACTGACCCTCCAACAGTGCAGTGCTCCCTCAGTACTGACCCTCCGATAGTGCAGCGCCCCCTCAGTACTGACCCTCCAACAGTGCAGCACTCCCTCAGTACTGACCCTCCGATAGTGCAGCACTACCTCAGTACTGACCCTCCAACAGTGCAGTGCTCCCTCAGTACTGACCCTCCGATAGTGCAGCACTACCTCAGTACTGACCCTCCGACAGTGCAGCACTCCCTCAGTACTGACCCTCTGACAGTGAAGCACTACCTCAGTACTGACCCTCCAACAGTGCAGTGCTCCCTCAGTACTGACCCTCCAAAAGTGCAGTGCTCCCTCAGTACTGACCCTCCGACAGTGCAGCACTCCCTCAGTACTGACCCTCTGACAGTGAAGCACTACCTCAGTACTGACCCTCCAACAGTGCAGTGCTCCCTCAGTACTGACCCTCCAAAAGTGCAGTGCTCCCTCAGTACTGACCCTCCGACAGTGCAGCACTCCCTCAGTACTGACCCTCCGACAGTGCAGTGCTCCCTCAGTACTGACCCTCCAACAGTGCAGCACTCCCTCAGTATTGACCCTCCAACAGTGCAGTGCTCCCTCAGTACTGACCCTCCGAGAGTGCAGCCTCCCTCAGTACTGACCCTCCAACAGTGCAGTGCTCCTTCAGTACTGACCCTCCGACAGTGCAGCACTCCCTCAGTACTGACGCTCCGACATTGAGGCCCTCCCTCAGTACTGACCCTCCACCAGTGCAGTGGTCCATCACAACTGTCCCTCTGACTGTGTCACCGGATATCAATCTGAAGGCACTGTTTTGGAGGAGCAGGATAATCCTCCTTGTGTTTTGTCCAATATTTATCCAGCATCATTAAAACAAATTACTCGGTTATTATCTCATTGCTGTGCACAAATTGTCTCCAATTTATAACAGTGACTACACTTCAATAATGTACTTCATTGGCTGTAAAGCAATTTGGGATGTCCTGAGGTCAAGAAAGGCGCTATATAAATGCAAGACTTGAACTTCTTTGGGTTTCCCCTATAATGCTAAGGCTGCATTTTTTCTACCACATTGTCAGCTTCATTCTCGCCATCCTGACACTTGCCCAAATTTTAATTCAACAACCATTGGTAAATGCTGTACAAGTCTCTGATTAACCAAGACGAGAAACTGAATCATAGCTCAAGAGCAGCAGGAATTTCATTAAAAACACTTCAAACTGTGCATTGTGATTAGTCTCTCAGTAATGTGATCACGGTTGGGAATTCAGTCCATCTGTAAAACCATACTACATCAGCATGAACAATTTCTCCGTTCTGAACCAATCTTCATGCAGCTGGTCGTGCCTGGCTGCAGAAAATATTCCTCTGGGTGAATCTCCTTAAAGGACTGAATCAAAACCTGATGTGGGAACATGAGGATAATGTGCTAATTTGCTGGAGTTGGAAAATTCTGCTCAAATTGTTAATCCCTCTCATGGAAGTTCTTGTTTAATGAATGCTGAGTCATAATTGTGGTGTTCAGAAGATTGTTACAGACACAGCGATCACTGAGAATCTAACTGCAAATAACAAGCTCGGAGATAGACTCACAGGGAGCATCACCTTCACCTTCCACACAGAGATAGACTCACAGGGAGCATCACCTTCACCTTCCACACAGAGATAGACTCACAGGGAGCATCACCTTCACCTTCCACACAGAGATAGACTCACAGGGAGCATCACCTTCACCTTCCACACAGAGATAGACTCACAGGGAGCATCACCTTCACCTTCCACACAGAGATAGACTCACAGGGAGCATCACCTCCAACTTACACACAGAGATAGACTCACAGGGAGCATCACCTTCAACTTACACACAGAGATAGACTCACAGGGAGCATCACCTTCACCTTACACACAGAGATAGACTCACAGGGAGCATCGCCTCCAACTTACACACAGAGATAGACTCACAGGGAGCATCACCTTCAACTTACACACAGAGATAGACTCACAGGGAGCATCACCTCCAACTTACACACAGAGATAGACTCACAGGGAGCATCACCTTCAACTTACACACAGAGATAGACTCACAGGGAGCATCACCTTCACCTTACACACAGAGATAGACTCACAGGGAGCATCGCCTCCAACTTACACACAGAGATAGACTCACAGAGAGCATCACCTTCAACTTACACACAGAGATAGACTCACAGAGAGCATCACCTTCAACTTACACACAGAGATAGACTCACAGGGAGCATCGCCTCCAACTTACACACAGAGATAGACTCACAGAGAGCATCACCTTCAACTTACACACAGAGATAGACTCACAGGGAGCATCGCCTTCACCTTCCACACAGAGATTGACTCACAGGGAGCATCACCTTCACCTTACACACAGAGATAGACTCACAGGGAGCATCACCTTCAACTTACACACAGAGATAGACTCACAGGGAGCATCACCTTCACCTTACACACAGAGATAGACTCACAGGGAGCACCACCTTCACCTTCCACACAGAGATAGACTCACAGGGAGCATCACCTTCAACTTACACACAGAGATAGACTCACAGAGAGCATCACCTTCACCTTCCACACAGAGATAGACTCACAGAGAGCATCACCTTCAACTTACACACAGAGATAGACTCACAGGGAGCATCACCTTCAACTTACACACAGAGATAGACTCACAGAGAGCATCACCTTCAACTTACACACAGAGATAGACTCACAGAGAGCATCACCTTCAACTTACACACAGAGATAGACTCACAGAGAGCATCACCTTCAACTTACACACAGAGATAGACTCACAGGGAGCATCACCTTCAACTTACACACAGAGATAGACTCACAGGGAGCATCACCTTCAACTTACACACAGAGATAGACTCACAGGGAGCATCACCTTCAACTTACACACAGAGATAGACTCACAGGGAGCATCACCTTCAACTTACACACAGAGATAGACTCACAGGGAGCATCACCTTCAACTTACACACAGAGATAGACTCACAGGGAGCATCACCTTCAACTTACACACAGAGATAGACTCACAGGGAGCATCACCTTCAACTTACACACAGAGATAGACTCACAGGGAGCATCACCTTCAACTTACACACAGAGATAGACTCACAGGGAGCATCACCTTCACCTTCCACACAGAGATAGACTCACAGGGAGCATCGCCTTCAACTTACACACAGAGATAGACTCACAGGGAGCATCACCTTCACCTTCCACACAGAGACAGACTCACAGGGAGCATCGCCTTCAACTTACACACAGAGATAGACTCACAGGGAGCATCGCCTTCAACTTACACACAGAGATAGACTCACAGGGAGCATCACCTTCAACTTACACACAGAGATAGACTCACAGGGAGCATCGCCTTCAACTTACACACAGAGATAGACTCACAGGGAGCATCACCTTCACCTTCCACACAGAGATAGACTCACAGGGAGCATCACCTTCACCTTCCACACAGAGATAGACTCACAGAGAGCATCACCTTCAACTTACACACAGAGATAGACTCACAGGGAGCATCGCCTTCAACTTACACACAGAGATAGACTCACAGGGAGCATCACCTTCAACTTACACACAGAGATAGACTCACAGGGAGCATCACCTTCAACTTACACACAGAGATAGACTCACAGGGAGCATCGCCTTCAACTTACACACAGAGATAGACTCACAGGGAGCATCACCTTCACCTTCCACACAGAGATAGACTCACAGGGAGCATCACCTTCACCTTCCACACAGAGATAGACTCACAGAGAGCATCACCTTCAACTTACACACAGAGATAGACTCACAGGGAGCATCGCCTTCAACTTACACACAGAGATAGACTCACAGGGAGCATCACCTTCAACTTACACACAGAGATAGACTCACAGGGAGCATCACCTTCAACTTACACACAGAGATAGACTCACAGAGAGCATCACCTTCACCTTCCACACAGAGATAGACTCACAGGGAGCATCACCTTCACCTTACACACAGAGATAGACTCACAGGGAGCATCGCCTTCAACTTACACACAGAGATAGACTCACAGGGAGCATCACCTTCAACTTACACACAGAGATAGACTCACAGAGAGCATCACCTTCAACTTACACACAGAGATAGACTCACAGAGAGCATCACCTTCACCTTCCACACAGAGATAGACTCACAGAGAGCACCGCCTCCAACTTACACACACAGGGCTGGATTTTAAGCAGCCCTCCTGGCACCGGGACCAGTGACAGATCTCTCCTGGAGGCATCTTCAGGCCCCCACGCCACTGAACCCGACGCCTGGAGGAGAACAAAATCCAGACCAATGTGAGCACTGAAAAGAGGTTTACTGTCTCTCTGTGTCCACTCACTGCTCTCCTTCCGCAAACAGACTAGTACATAGGAACATAGGAGCAGGAGTAGGCCATTCAGCCCATCGAGCCTGCCCCACCATTCAATATGATCATGGGTGATCATCCACTTCAATGTCTTTTTCCCACACTATCCCCGTATCCCCTCTGTCATTACTATTCAGAAATCTGTCAATCCCTGCATTAAGTGCACTCAATGACTGAGCTTCCACAGCCCTCTGGGATAGAGAATTCCAAAGATTCACAACCCTCTGAGTAAAGAAATTTCTCCTCATCTCAGTCCTAAGTGGCTTCCCCCTTATTTTGAAATTGTATCCCCTGGTTCTAGATTCCCCAACCAGGGGAAATATCTTACCTGCATCTACCATGTCTATCCCTTTAAGTATTTTCCAGGTTTCAATGAGATCACTTCTCATTCTTTGAAACTCTAGAGAATACAGGCCCAGTTTCCCCAATCTCTCTTCACAGGACAGTCCCACCATCCCGGGAACAAGTCTGGTGAACCTTCGTTGCACTCCCTCTATGGCAATAATATCCTTCCGAAGGTAAGGGGACCAAAACTGCACACAGTACTCTAGATGCGGTCTAACCAAGGTTCTATACAATTGAAGCAAGACTTCACTACTCCTGTACTCAAATCCTCTTGCAATAAAGGCTAACATACCATTAGCCTTCCTAATTGCTTGCTGCACCTGCATGTTAGCTTTCAGTGACTTATTGACGAGGACACCCAGGTCCCTTTGTACATCTACACTTTCTAATCTCTTACCATTTAAGAAATACTCTGCACATCTATTCCTCCTACCAAAGTGGATAACATCACATTTTTCCACATTATATTCCATCTTCCAGGATCTTTCCCACTCACTAGGTCTGATCAAATCCCCTTGAAGCCGCTTTGCATCTTCCTCACAACACATGAAATAGCAAGCAAAACTCCCCCTGCTCTCATGCTCACATCTCTGTCCTGGGATTGCTGCAGTGTTCCAGTGAACATCAACGCAAGCTCGAGGAACAGCATCTCATTTTCCGATTAGGCACACTACAGCCTGCCAGACTGAACATTGAGTTCAATAATTTCAGAGATGACAGCCCCCCATTTTATTTTCATTTTTAGTTGTTTTTTCTTTTTTCTTCTTTTTTTCTTTTTTACATTTTTTACAACCCTTTTTTTTGCATTTATTTCATTTCATCTTAGTTTGTTCAGTTTGCCTACCCACTGTTTTTTTTCATGATTGCACTTGCTGCTGTTCAATATTCAGTCCGTTAACACCTTTTCTGTACTAATGCTTTGTCTTTCAACACACCATTAACATATTGTTTGCCTTTGCTCCATGACTTTTTGGTCAGCTATGTGGCCTTGTCCAATCTACACCTTCTCCTTTGTTATCTCTTGTCCCACCCCCACCTCACTTGCTTATAACCTGTGACATTTTTAATATTTGTCAGTTCCGAAGAAGGGTCACTGACCCGAAACGTTAACTCTGCTTCTCTTTCCACAGATGCTGCCAGACCTGCTGAGTGATTCCAGCATTTCTTGTTTTTATTTCAGATTTCCAGCATCCGCAGTATTTTGCTTTTATTTTAGATTCCACATTTTGTTCTTCCGATCTGAGATCCTCCCTTCCTAATATACTGATCCCATCCCTTATTATCAGTGCAACACCACCTCCTTTTCCTTTTTTCCTGTCCTTCCTAAATGTCAAATATCCCTGACTATTCAGTTCCCAGTCCAGGTTACCCTGTAGCTAGCTTTCTGTTATAGCAATTAGATCATAGCCATTTACCTCTATTTGGGTCTTTAAATCATCTACCTTGTTGTGAATGCTGTGTGCATTCAGGTCGAGTGCCCTCAACCTTGTCTTCTTGACATTCTGTGCATTTTAAGCCTAGTTGATGCTTGCCTTTGTTTCACCTTCCTTCTAATGTCACTTGCTACTTTTCTACCTCCTGTTACTCATTTTACTTCCTTCCAATTTGAGCCATCCTGCAGGTTCCCATCCCCCTGACAAGCTCATTTAAACCCTCCCCAACAGCACTAGCAAATCTCCCTGCGAGGATATTAGTTCCGGTCCTGTTAAGGTGTAGCCCATCCATCTTGTACAGGTCCCACCTGCCCCAGAACCAGTCCCAATGCCTCAGAAATCTGATGCCCTCCCTCTTATATCAATTCTCCAGCCACGTGTTCAATCGCTCAATCTTCCTATTCCTATGCTCACTAGCACATGGCACTGGGAGTAATCCTGAAATTACTGCTTTGGATGTCCTGCTTTTTAATTTCCTTCCTAACTCCCTAAAATCTGCTTTCAGGACCTCATCCCTCTTCCTACCTATGTCATTGGTACCAATGTGGACCACGACCTCTGGCTGTTCACCCTTCTCCAGAAGGATGTCTTGCAGCCGATCTGAGACATCCTTGACCCTGGCACCAGGGAGGCAACACACCATCCTGGAGTCACGTTTACTGCCGCAGAAACGCCTGTCCGATCCCTTGACTATCGAATCCCCCATCTGATGGATGAGGTGGTGTCTGAAGGACATCTGGGTGTGACCAAGTCAATTTACCAAATTTGAGGTTTGGATTGGCTGAAAACAGTCTCTAAAGATGATTTCCAGAATTTTGTCGTTGGTCAGAAAGAGTATCTTGCAACAAAAAGCATAAATGAAACAGAGAAATAAAAATATTTAATGCAACAGTGACTACACTTCAAAAGCATTTCATTGGCTGAGAAACCTATTTCTTTCTTTTCCTTCCTTTCAGTATTTCATGATGTCATGATAATCTCGCCCTCAACAAACCTGGCATCTCGGGGGATGAGATTGACTATAAATATCACTCAGCAAACTCACTTTTACTTCACTTTTTAAAAACACACCTTCGTGCAGATGGCAAGAGTGTGAGACTGAATCACTGGGATCCAACGCATTGTTATCCTGATAGTGACAACAGAAACAACACGTCAGTAAACTGATAAAATTAATATCAAAGAAGTGCAGTCTGACTTTATCTTAGCCAGATGTTTGCTTGAGAGAATGTTGGTCAATCCGGCAATCATCAATGGCACATTTTATATTTATATTTATGTTTGAAGTCATAGCCAACCGTCAGTCTATGTGATAAATATACATCTCCAAGTCTCCCACTTCCAAGTGTATTGTCCAGTATCAGTGCTATATTAACCAGCACTGCAAGCTGTTTATTTGCATTTAAAAGGGGTAGATTTATTAAAAGGATTTAAATGGGGAAACTTATCTTCCAGTACCCTATGCTGAGAATTACAGAAATACCAATGTAGCTTCAGAATGTGTTGTGTACTGGAATCTCAGGTTTTGAAATTTTGACATACTGGTATATGAATTTCTAATACATTCATATAAAACTCCATTCTCCACTAGATTAACAGAGTATTCATCCATTTATTTGAAACTGTTGAATGCCTCTGCTCAGATGGCTTGAAGTATTTTGTTCGATGTGAACTGCTCAGAGATGTGATAAGATGCTATTTGTCATTCATATTCTTCCTCCTATCCCACAGTGAAATATTTAGTGAGCAGAAATTCCAGTTGCAGCTTGTATAACATCAGAAAGAAGCATGAGGGTTTATTTTATTCATTTGGTACCCCAAGAGTCTGTCATCACTGCTGAGATCTGCTGAATGTCACAATTTATTTTTATATGTTTAACATGGACTCAATGGGCCGAATGATCTCTTCTGTGCTGAAATGATTCTATGACTCTAATTGGTGAATGAATTACTGGTGGATCTGTCTTTCTGCTGCTCATCAGCAACGAGATGACTGGCTTCAAATATAGCTTTGTAAATAGAGGCATTGACTACAAAAGCAGGGAAGTTATGCTGAACCTTTATAAAGCTCTGCTTAAGCCCCAACTAGAATACTGCATCCAGCTCTGGTCACCACACAGTGAGGGTCCTTGAGAGGGAGCAGAGGAGATTTACCAGAATGGTTCCAGGGATGGAGGATTTTAATTACAAGGTTAGGTTTGGAAACGCTCCTTGGAGCAGAGGAGATTGAGGGGAGATTTAATAGAAATGTACAAGATTATGACAGATTTAGATAAGTTACACAAAGAAAAACTGTTATGGCTCTGGGAATGGATTGGTTATGACTACGCGTTTGATACGTTACACCATGTGATTAGTATGCACCAATCAGGAAGCCAAGAGGAATTTGCCATTCAGTCATGTATCACCACTAGAGTTGCCAACTTTCCAGCATCACCCTGGAGTCTCCAGAAATTAAAGATTAAACTCCTGCACATTGCTGTGAGAAAACATGAGAGAAAGATCATTGGGACATTAAAAACAGCGTTTTTTCAAAATTTTCTTTGAACACTTTTGTTCATGAATGATAAAAATATTGGAGATGGAAAAAGGGCTGTTCGACTGGGCGGGGCAGTCGGAGGAGGACAGTCATGTGATGAAACCTCCAGAAATATGTTCAACTCGAGTTGGCAGCACCAGTTCACACAGAAACAATGTTTTTGTTCAGAAATATCCTCTGACATAGAAGAGTGTGCAATACCTGGCAACATCTGCTGATTAAATAAAAACTGAAGCAGAATACAGATCCGATCAATGGTGCTCAGTTTGCATCAGGCACCAAGCTCTCCACAAGCTGAATTATTACTGAAAAAACACTTTTTCACCCTGTTACAGGAATGAGAGTATTTATAGTGAGACCCCAGAGGGAATTAATACAGTGGCCTGGGCCAATGATCCGAAGACGTGAGTTCAAATCCCACCACAGCAACTGGGGAATTTAAATTCAATTAATTTAGTAAATCTGGAATAAAAAGCTAGTCTCAGGAATGGTGACCATGAAACCACTAATTGTTCTAAACCCATCTCGTTCACTAATATCCTTTAGGGAAGGAAATCTGCCATCCTTACCTGGTCTGGTCTATATGTGACTCCAGACCTACAGCAATGTGGTTGGTCAGTGCCAACAACCTAGAATGAGACTCATTCCTCTGTCACCATACACTCTGCTGCGATGTCAATCCCAAAGGGAAGCAAAGATTGCCCCGAGCAGCCGGTTTTACTGCAGTGGGAATTCTTTCAGCCAAATTGGAAGAACTGTCACTGAACTTTGTAAAAGGCTGGTTAAATTCAAAAGGTTTGCATATCTGTCAATTATTGTTTTTATGGTGTTTGCTAAGCATCGGTTCTGAGCCAGTATTTACTGAGCAATTAAGCACCGCTCCCTGCACTTAAAACCTTTATTCGCTGCAATTCTTAGGAAGTTGTCACATTGTCCTGTGAACACTTAATCACTCCAACATTTTAATCATCATCTTAGCAATGGCTTGTTTCTCTATAAGAATCATAGAATTGTTACAGCACAGACGGAGGCCATTTGGCCCATCATGTCTGCACCAGCTCTCTGTATGAGCAATTCACTTAGTTCCATTCCCAGCCTTCTCCCCATAACCCTGCACATTCTTACATTCTTCCTTTTCATATAACTGTCGAATTCCCTTTTGAATGCTTCAATTGAACCTGCCTCCACCACGTTCTCAGGCAGCGCATTCCAGACCTTAACCACTCGCTTTGTGAAAAAGTTTTTCCTCATGTCGTTTTGCTTTTTTTAACCAAATACTTTAAATCTGTGCCCTCTCGTTCTCGATCCTTTCCCTATTACTTTGTCCAGACCCTTCATGATTTTGAATACCTCTATCAAATCCCCTCTCAGCCTTCTCTTCTCCAAGGAAAACAGTCCTAACTTCTCCAATCTATCTTCATAACTGAAATTCCTCATCGCTGGAACCATTCTCGTGAATCTCTTCTGTACTCTCTCCAATGCCCTCACGACTTTCCTAAAGTGCGGTTCCCAGAACTGGACGCAATACTCCAGCTGAGACTGAACTAGTGTCTTATATAAGTTCAAAATAACCTCCTTGCTCTTGTACGCTCTGCCCCTATTAATAAAGTCCAGCATACTGTATGCTTTATTAACCACTCTCTCAACCTGTCTTGCCACCTTCAGTGACTTATGCCCATTTCCACCCAGGTCCCTCTGCTCCTGCACCCCCTTTAGAATTGCACCCTTTTTTCTATATTGTCTCTCCATGTTCTTCCTACCAAAATGAATCACTTCACATTTCTCTGCATTGAACTTCATCTGCCACCTGTCTGCCCATTCCACCAACTTGTCTATATGTCTTTTGCACGTCACAGTTCACAATGCTTCCAAGTTTTGCATCATCCGCAAACTTTGAAATTGTGCCCTGTACCCCAAGGTCTAGGTCGTTAGTGTATATATATTTTGTATATAATGCTATGACCAGGTGAGAAAGGTGTCTAGGGGTCTCTTTCAGCCTTCACCTGGTCTTTTTGCAACAGCACTTAATTTTTAAACACAGTGTGTTTTGCGCTCCCCCTTGGTGAATCCTTGTTCACCGTTTTCCAATTATAAGGCAAAGGAATGAGCACAAACAGGCTTTCTTAGGTTTAAAGAAGAAAGGTGAAATTTATTAAAACTTAAACTCTAAGTCGGTTAACACCTACAGATACACGCCGTGCCCCACGCTAGCATGCATACATGATCTGTACATGTAAATAGAGACTGAAAAGAACAGAAGAAAAATAAAATGGAGAGGTTTGAGGCAATATCAGAAGAGTTTCTTGTTTACAGTGTTTCAAGCTCACTGTAGTCCTTTTGTAAGTAGTCTTGCTTTTTGTTGGGGCCCAGTATTCTTCTTAAACCTTGTTCACTGTAGGAGACTTTTCTTTCTTGGGGTTCATGTGTCTTCAATATTTTCCGAAGCTGGTGAGAGCGAGATGAGAGCAGACAGGAGAGAGGTCTTTTCACTCCAGGAGCAAAGAGCTTTCCGAGTTCAAATTCCCTGTGGCAAGTTCAGATTAAAAAAAGACTCCAACAGCCAGTTATTCATGTGACTAAACTGGTCTGACCATGTCTGTTTGTGTATTCGGCCATCTTAGCAGTTAACCTGGAATGCTAGCCTCTCAACTTTCAACGTCTGGTAATCAAAAGTCCATTGTGGATTAAATTGGAGCAGGGAGTGGCTCCTTTGTCTGTTCCAAGTACTGTCTGTTACTATGCAAAAAAGGTCTTTCTGGTGAGGGGCCTGGCAATCCCTTGTGATAGGCTCTCTTTGCTTCCCAGCAGCAATTTTAAGTTTTATTGTTCATGTGGCAAAATAATATGTACCTCATTCTTGGCAGCTGGAGGCCTGAATGCAATAAGCTCAGAACTGTTTCCTTTCAACTCCATCCAAACAACTTGAAACTTGCCTGCAGCAAAACTCTGAAAAAAATACACTCAGGCCAGAATTTTACAGCCCCTCAATAAGCGGGTGGGGGGGGGGGGGTGCAGCTGTAAAATTGAGTGGGAGGTGGGTGGGTGGGGGGAGGGGGCGTTGGGCTGACGCCTTCCCGTCCCTGCTGCAATTTTACACGGGTGGCAGCGGCGAGAAACGGCCCGCCACCCCAAGCCAATCAAAGCCCTTAAGTGGCCAATTAATTGCCACGTAAGGGCTTCCTCCTGCCGCCACTGTTACTTTACCCGTTGCGGCTGGACGGCAAAGGCCCCGAGCACCTGCGGGCTGGGGAGCCTAACTGATCGGGCACCCTGTGCCCCATGGAGGGCCTCCCCCAAAGCCCCAACTGCGCCCACCGCACAGCCCTCCTCCACCCCCAGCCCCCACCGACCCCCTTGCCTCGCTGGGACCTGGCTGATTGTCCCCGGTGAGGCCCCATAAGCCCACCTTAGTTCCGGGGCCGTCCTTCACCTTCCTTGCGATGGCTGTGTGTAGACCCAGCAGTGACCACTGCTACCGGTGGCACTGCTGAGACTAAGAGCTGCTGGCCCGCTGACTGGCCGCCACCTCCATTAGGCGGGACTTCCTGCCCAATACCAATTAAGGACCTGGGGAGTGAAAAATCCCAGCGTGGCTCCCCAGGCCAGGCAGAGGTGGGCTCACCCCTGATTTTTCGGCCAGTGGACGGGGCCTCTCGCCCAACGTAAAATTCCAGTTTTGCTTTCCGCCATCTGATTTCTTTCTACCCAAGCTCAGTTCTTCTCCTTAAGGTACCCATTTATTCTTTCCTTCTTTCTCTCTCATATGTCAAAAAAAACTTAACTTCAATATCTTAAAAATATTGTATTTTCTAATCCAACTTTACCTCATTTTGGAATGTAATTAGCAGCTACATTAACTTTTGCTATTTCCAGTGATGATCAGTGCCTTTATTTAAATTTCTCCCACCCTTTCTCCTTTTCAGTTTCCTAACGTCTGCTTGTGTTTTTCTTTACTGTCTCTATTCCTGTTTGGCTCTCGGTTTAAAGTATTAAAGTGTTATTTCTAGAGGTATTCAACTTGCATTCTCTCCATTACAACCATGGAAAAGCATTCCATCCTTATTAGGCTCCCCTGCCCCACACATCTCACAGTTAATGGTTTGGAAATAGGTTTCCCTTACATCTAGTGATTCAATTTTATGTCACTCAGTTCCACAATATGGAATCTAATGAGACCGTGTCTGCAGTCATTTGCCTGGTCACTGCTAAATATCAGCTACAGCACAGCTTCAAATAGCAACACTTCAAAAGTGCATACCATGGCTGTGAAACACTTTGAGACATCCTGAGGTTGTGATAGGCGTTATATAAATGCAAGTCTTTCTTACACTTGGAATGCATATAGAAACAGCTTAGCATTCTGCCTATCAACAGACCTTCTCCTCATTCTAGATGGTTCCGTAACTCCATTGTGTATCAGTGTAATGAAGATTACCCGACAATAATCATTCTTATTTTATTTACTTGTTAAAGTAATTCCATGTTACTTCCTTTCTTTTGATGAATTACTGTAACTTCTAATTATTTATGTTCTGTCACATTGACATTCGCCTGGATTCCCTGCCGTCAACATCCTGCGGATCAGCATTGACCAGAAACTGAACTGGACCAGTCACATAAATACCGTGGCTACAAGAGCAGGTCAGAGGCTAGGAATCCTGCAGCAAGAAACTCACCTCCTGACTCCCCAAAGCCTGTCCACTATCTACAAGGCACAAGTCAGGAGTGTGATGGAATACTCTCCACTTGCCTGGATGAGTGCAGCTTCAACAACACTGAAGAAGCTCCACAGCATTTAGGACAAAGCAGCCCGCTTGATTGGCACCCCATTCAAAATCATTCACTCCCTCCACCACTGATGTACAGTGGCAGCAGTGTGTACCATCTACAAGATGCACTGCAGCATCACACCAAGGTTCCTTCGACCGCACCTTACTCTACTGCCTAGAAGGACAAGGGCAGTAGGTGCATGGGAACACCACAACCAGCAAGTACCTCTCCAAGTCACATACCATCCTGACTTGGAACTATATCACCATTCCTTAACTGTAGCTGGGTTAAAATCCTGGAACTCCCTTCCTAACAGCACTGTGGGTGTACCTACCCCACATGGACTGCAGAGGTTCCAGAAGGCAGCTCACCACCACCTTCTCAAGGGCAATTAGTGGAGGTCAATAAATACTCGCCTTGCCAGTGATGCTAACATCCCATAAACAAAAAATTTCTGCCAGACATTTCTATCCCAAAATTTTAAAAGCATGAATTTACAATTTACTTACACGTGTGGCCAATTTTAACCGAACCTGGAGTGAAATTAGGAAACACCTCAGCACACAGAGGGTGGTAGAAGTTTAGAACTCTCTTCCACAAATGGCAATTATCACCACTTTCTCCGGGGCAATTAGAGAAGGGCAATAAATGCTGGTCTTGCCAGTGACGCCCACATCCCAAGAATGAATAATAAAAAAAAAATCGATGGTTAATTTTAAATCCGAGACTGATGGATTTTTGTTAGCTAAAGGTATTAAAGGGATATGGGGCAAAGGTGGCAGATGGAATTAGATTGCAGAGCAGCAGTAATCTTATTGAATAGTGGAGGAGGCTCGAGAGGTCACCTCCTGTTCCTACATTCTGTGCATGCAGTCAATTTTACAATAACACGGGATTGGGTAGAACACGGTTTTTACACTACCTGGTATTATTGGGCTGTTGTCAAACCAACATTCTACCTGAAGCTATGGGTTTCATTCCCAGTGAATTAGATTAAAATTAATAACCCTTAGAGGAAAAAAAGCATTTCCAATCCCAACCCCCAGAAGAACAGTGGATTTCTCCACTTCCTGTACCATCCACTCTCTGAATGAGACTCCCTTTATCTGTCCAATTGGGACCCTTTCATTCATTGGACTTGTGTTTACTAGAATCTGGAATGAGACAGTGTAAACCTATCTCATGTCTCCGCACTGCCAGCAGATAGGGGAGACGTCATCCAACCAACCTCAGCAGGAATTGAATCCATAACCCATTGACGAAGGTATAAATGAGGAATCCATCAGTTGTCACACATCCACGAGTTCATCTTGAGCATTCTGTCAAAGTGTGCTATGTTATCAAGATTACAATGTCCCTAGTAATTATTTCATTTTAATTTGCACTATTCTAACTCTGTGATTCTTTGTCAGAAATCATGAGGGTATTTTTAGATTTATCTCCAATTGGTCTCAACAGTTAAATTTCATGTTCGTTTACTAATGTGATGGTGCTTTAAATATTTTATAAAGTGTGATATGGATTCAAACCCTGTTTTCTGACCTGTTTTTACTATATTTTGATATCAGCTGCACCATCCTTCTGTTTGAGAAACCTCAGAGAAATGAAGAGAAATTTCTTCTCCAGTCCCAGGGGACTTGGGTCCTCCTCTAAGGTACGGTAAATACCCAGCTGGTACTTTCTGCTACAATTGGTCTCTGAACTAAAAATCATTCATTAACAATATGAAAACATTTGCACCTTTTTCTACATATTGCAGGACAATGACCTGCCAGGTTTGTGTCTCACTCTCATTAGGAGTTTGGGAAACAGCAATGATAGACTTCCTCCAGCTCTGCTTTAAAACAATGAACGATAGGAGATAATGCAGCAAATTGAAACAGTCATTGCATCGCATATCTACACCTCAAAAAAAAACCCCAACAACACTTTACAACCATTTCCAGGGATCTCGGACAAGACAAAAGCTCGACACATGTATGCCAGGTGAATGTGAGTGATGGGTAAATGACACTTTTAAACCCATCGTGTTAAACCAAAGCTTCAACTATTCTCTCAATAGATTGTCCAGTTGTTCAAGTCTCACTTCAACAACTGCAATGTTTTCTTCACACAGACAAAACTTTTGAGGTGTTGGTCTGAAGTTCGGAATTCTGCAATGTGTGCCTGCCAACATCCTGGGAATTTCAATGAAATAACAGCCAGTTTATGGTCTGAAACTGGATGATGATATTTCGAGTTATTGGTAATAGCTACATTTATTATTGGGATTTAATCAATGCCTCACATTTCTCAAGAAGAATCATGTTTTTTCATTAAAAAGTCCCTCACCTCCGCATCTCCCAGTCTGGTGACCAGACCCTAGGGTGACTGAAAGGCAAAATGCCAACCAGTTTCTAAAATTCCAGAAATGCTGCTTTGGATGAGCTGCAGGACTGGCTCAGAGACACAACCTCCCTCCAGTTTCTTCACTACAATGTCACTGGGGGAATTCATGTGTGAAGAAATCATGACCATGAACAGACAGTTCACTCATTCATGGTCGAGTGGGTGGGGGGTGGGGGGAGGATGTTGTGGTGCGCATCACACAAAGTGGAGTGGAAATATGGAACTTGAGGCTGTGGGTCAAAAGAAAATTTCAAACCTGAAATGGATAGGTTTTTGCTGGAAGGGTATTCAGAGTTACACAACCAAGGCAGGTAAATGAAGTTAAGATTAAGATTAAGCAACAGATTGAGTTGAATGGCAGAACATGTTCAAGGGGCAGATTGACCCAGTCCCGTTCCGATGGTCCTATGTCCCATTCTTGGCTGCAAACAGTCATTGGCATCTGGTGTGTGCCAACTGTGAGGGGAGAGTTCATTCTCTTTTTAAGTAGGCATCAGAACAGAGAAAAGGTGCAGAAAGACACATACAGGAGATGTAAGCACAAAAAGTGCTGAGGATAGACTCACTCTGTCGCTGTCACCCAGACCAGATAATTCAGACAGGACTCCCAGGGACCCCCTGTCAATACTGACACACACCCGGGGACCCCCTGTAAATACTGACACACACCCGGGGACCCCCTGTAAATACTGACACACTCCCAGTGACCCCCTGTAAATACTGACACACTCCCCGGGGACCCCCTGTAAATACTGACACACTCCCAGTGACCACCTGTAAATACTGACATACTCCCAGGGACCCCCTGTAAATACTGACACACACCCGGGGACCCCCTGTAAATACTGACACACTCCCAGTGACCCCCTGTAAATATTGACACACTCCCCGGGGACCCCCTGTAAATACTGACATACTCCCAGGGACCCCCTGTAAATACTGACACACACCCGGGGACCCCCTGTAAATAATGACACACTCCCAGTGACACCCTGTAAATACTGACACACTCCCGGGGACCCCTGTAAATACTGACACACTCCCGGGGACCCCTGTAAATACTGACACACTCCCCGGGGACCCCCTGTAAATACTGACACACTCCCAGTGACCACCTGTAAATACTGACACACTCCCGGGGACCCCTGTAAATACTGACACACTCCCAGGGACCCCTGTAAATACTGACACACTCCCCGGGGACCCCCTGTAAATACTGACACACTCCCAGTGACCACCTGTAAATACTGACATACTCCCAGGGACCCCCTGTAAATACTGACACACACCCGGGGACCCCCTGTAAATACTGACACACTCCCAGTGACACCCTGTAAATACTGACACACTCCCGGGGACCCCTGTAAATACTGACACACTCCCGGGGACCCCTGTAAATACTGACACACTCCCAGTGATCCCATGTAAATACTGACACACTCCCCGGGGACCCCATGTAAATACTGACACACTCCCAGTGACCCCCTGTAAATACTGACACACTCCCGGGGACCCCCTGTAAATACTGACACACTCCCAGTGACCCCTGTAAATACTGACACACTTCCGGGGACCCCATGTAAATACTGACACACTCCCAGTGACCACCTGTAAATACTGACACACCTCCGGGGACCCCCTGTAAATACTGACACACTCCCAGTGACCCCTGTAAATACTGACACACTTCCGGGGACCCCATGTAAATACTGACACACTCCCAGTGACCCCCTGTAAATACTGACACACTCCCGGGGACCCCCTGTAAATACTGACACACTCCCAGTGACCCCTGTAAATACTGACACACTCCCTGTGACCCCTGTAAATACTGACACACTCCCAGTGACCCCCTATAAATACTGACACACTCCCAGGGACCCCTGTAAATACTGACACACTCCCAGTGACCCCTGTAAATACTGACACACTCCCAGGGACCCCTGTAAATACTGACACACTCCCAGTGACCCCTGTAAATACTGACACACTCCCTGTGACCCCCCTGTAAATACTGACACACTCCCAGTGACCCCCTGTAAATACTGACACACTCCCAGTGACCCCCTGTAAATACTGACACACTCCCAGGGACCCCTGTAAATACTGACACACTCCCAGGGACCTCCTGTAAATACTGACACACTCCCAGTGACCCCCTGTAAATACTGACACACTCCCAGGGACCCCTGTAAATACTGATACACTCCCAGTGACCCCCTGTAAATACTGACACACTCCCAGTGACCCCCTGTAAATACTGACACATTCCCAGGGACCCCTGTAAATATTGACACACTCCCAGGGACCCCTGTAAATACTGACACACTCCCAGGGACCCCTGTAAATACTGACACACTCCCAGGGACCCCTGTAAATACTGACACACTCCCGGGGACCGCCTGTAAATACTGACACACTCCCAGTGACCCCCTGTAAATACTGACACACTCCCAGTGACCCCCTGTAAATACTGACACACTCCCAGTGACCCCCTGTAAATACTGACACACTCCCGGGGACCGCCTGTAAATACTGACACACTCCCAGTGACCCCTGTAAATACTGACACACTCCCAATGACCCCTGTCAATACTGACACACTCCCAGTGACCCCCTGTAAATACTGACACACTCCCAGTGACCCCTGTAAATACTGACACACTCCCAGTGACCCCTGTAAATACTGACACACTCCCAGAGACCCCTGTAAATACTGACACACTCCCAGTGACCCCCTGTCAATACTGACACACTCCCAGTGACCCCCTGTCAATACTGACACACTCCCTGTGACCCCTGTAAATACTGACACACTCCCAGTGACCCCCTGTAAATACTGACACACTCCCTGCGACCCCTGTAAATACTGACACACTCCCAGTGACCCCTGTAAATACTGACACACTCCCAGTGACCCCCTGTAAATACTGACACACTCCCTGTGACCCCTGTAAATACTGACACACTCCCTGTGACCCCTGTAAATACTGACACACTCCCAGTGACCCCCTGTAAATACTGACACACTCCCTGCGACCCCTGTAAATACTGACACACTCCCAGTGACCCCTGTAAATACTGACACACTCCCAGTGACCCCCTGTAAATACTGACACACTCCCAGTGACCCCCTGTAAATACTGACACACTCCCAGGGACCCCTGTAAATACTGACACACTCCCAGTGACCCCTGTAAATACTGACACACTCCCAGTGACCCCCTGTAAATACTGACACACTCCCTGCGACCCCTGTAAATACTGACACACTCCCAGTGACCCCTGTAAATACTGACACACTCCCAGTGACCCCCTGTAAATACTGACACACTCCCTGCGACCCCTGTAAATACTGACACACTCCCAATGACCCCTGTAAATACTGACACACTCCCAGTGACCCCTGTAAATACTGACACACTCCCAATGACCCCTGTCAATACTGACACACTCCCAGTGACCCCCTGTAAATACTGACACACTCCCAGAGACCCCTGTAAATACTGACACACTCCCTGTGACCCCTGTAAATACTGACACACTCCCTGTGACCCCTGTAAATACTGACACACTCCCAGTGACCCCCTGTAAATACTGACACACTCCCTGCGACCCCTGTAAATACTGACACACTCCCAGTGACCCCTGTAAATACTGACACACTCCCAATGACCCCTGTCAATACTGACACACTCCCAGTGACCCCCTGTAAATACTGACACACTCCCAGTGACCCCCTGTAAATACTGACACACTCCCAGTGACCCCTGTAAATACTGACACACTCCCTGCGACCCCTGTAAATACTGACACACTCCCTGCGACCCCTGTAAATACTGACACACTCCCAGTGACCCCTGTAAATACTGACACACTCCCAGTGACCCCCTGTAAATACTGACACATTCCCAGTGACCCCTGTAAATACTGACACACTCCCTGTGACCCCCTGTAAATACTGACACACTCCCAGTGACCCCCTGTAAATACTGACACACTCCCAGTGACCCCTGTAAATACTGACACACTCCCAATGACCCCTGTCAATACTGACACACTCCCAGTGACCCCCTGTAAATACTGACACACTCCCAGTGACCCCCTGTAAATACTGACACACTCCCAATGACCCCCTGTAAATACTGACACACTCCCAGTGACCCCTGTAAATACTGACACACTCCCAGTGACCCCCTGTAAATACTGACACACTCCCAATGACCCCTGTAAATACTGACACTCCCGGGGACCCCCTGTAAATACTGACACACTCCCTGTGACCCCCTGTCAATACTGACACACTCCCAGTGACCCCTGTAAATACTGACACACTCCCAGTGACCCCTATAAATACTGACACACTCCCTGTGACCCCCTGTAAATACTGACACACTCCCAGTGACCCCTGTAAATACTGACACACTCCCTGTGACCCCCTGTAAATACTGACACACTCCCTGTTACCCCCTGTAAATACTGACACACTCCCTGTTACCCCCTGTAAATACTGACACACTCCCAGTGACCCCCTGTAAATACTGACACACTCCCTGTTACCCCCTGTAAATACTGACACATTCCCTGTGACCCCTGTAAATACTGACACACTCCCAGTGACCCCTGTAAATACTGACACACTCCCAGAGACCCCTGTAAATACTGACACACTCCCAGTGACCCCCTGTAAATACTGACACACTCCCAGAGACCCCTGTAAATACTGACACACTCCCTGTGACCCCTGTAAATACTGACACACTCCCAGTGACCCCCTGTAAATACTGACACACTCCCAGTGACCCCCTGTAAATACTGACACACTCCCAGTGACCCCCTGTAAATACTGACACACTCCCAGGGACCCCTGTAAATACTGACACACTCCCAGTGACCCCTGTAAATACTGACACACTCCCAGTGACCCCCTGTAAATACTGACACATTCCCTGTGACCCCTGTAAATACTGACACACTCCCAGTGACCCCTGTAAATACTGACACACTCCCAGAGACCCCTGTAAATACTGACACACTCCCAGTGACCCCCTGTAAATACTGACACACTCCCAGAGACCCCTGTAAATACTGACACACTCCCTGTGACCCCTGTAAATACTGACACACTCCCAGTGACCCCCTGTAAATACTGACACACTCCCTGTGACCCCTGTAAATACTGACACACTCCCTGTGACCCCTGTAAATACTGACACACTCCCAGTGACCCCCTGTAAATACTGACACACTCCCTGCGACCCCTGTAAATACTGACACACTCCCAGTGACCCCCTGTAAATACTGACACACTCCCAGAGACCCCTGTAAATACTGACACACTCCCAATGACCCCTGTAAATACTGACACACTCCCTGTGACCCCTGTAAATACTGACACACTCCCTGTGACCCCTGTAAATACTGACACACTCCCAGTGACCCCCTGTAAATACTGACACACTCCCTGCGACCCCTGTAAATACTGACACACTCCCAGTGACCCCCTGTAAATACTGACACACTCCCAGAGACCCCTGTAAATACTGACACACTCCCAGTGACCCCCTGTAAATACTGACACACTCCCAGAGACCCCTGTAAATACTGACACACTCCCAATGACCCCTGTAAATACTGACACACTCCCAGTGACCCCTGTAAATACTGACACACTCCCAGTGACCCCTGTAAATACTGACACACTCCCAGTGACCCCTGTAAATACTGACACACTCCCAATGACCCCTGTAAATACTGACACACCTCCGGGGACCCCTGTAAATACTGACACACTCCCAGGGACCGCCTGTAAATACTGACACACTCCCAGTGACCCCTGTAAATACTGACACACTCCCAGTGACCCCCTGTAAATACTGACACACTCCCAGGGACCCCCTGTAAATACTGACACACTCCCAGTGACCCCTGTATATACTGACACACTCCCAGTGACCCCTGTAAATACTGACACACTCCCAGGGACCCCCTGTAAATACTGACACACTCCCAGTGACCCCCTGTAAATACTGACACACTCCCAGGGACCCCCTGTAAATACTGACACACTCCCAGTGACCCCCTGTAAATACTGACACACTCCCAGTGACCCCTGTAAATACTGACACACTCCCAGTGACCCCCTGTAAATACTGACACACTCCCAGGGACCCCCTGTAAATACTGACACACTCCCAGTGACCCCCTGTAAATACTGACACACTCCCAGGGACCGCCTGTAAATACTGACACACTCCCAGTGACCCCTGTAAATACTGACACACTCCCAGTGACCCCTGTAAATACTGACACACCTCCGGGGACCCCTGTAAATACTGACACACTCCCAGGGACCGCCTGTAAATACTGACACACTCCCAGTGACCCCTGTAAATACTGACACACTCCCAGTGACCCCCTGTAAATACTGACACACTCCCAGTGACCCCTGTAAATACTGACACACTCCCAGGGACCCCTGTAAATACTGACACACTCCCTGTGACCCCCTATAAATACTGACACACTCCCAGAGACCCCTGTAAATACTGACACACTCCCAATGACCCCCTGTAAATACTGACACACTCCCTGTGACCCCTGTAAATACTGACACACTCCCAGTGACCCCCTGTAAATACTGACACACTCCCAGAGACCCCTGTAAATACTGACACACTCCCAGAGACCCCTGTAAATACTGACACACTCCCAGTGACCCCTGTAAATACTGACACACTCCCAGGGACCCCTGTAAATACTGACACACTCCCTGTGACCCCTGTAAATACTGATACACTCCCAGTGACCCCCTGTAAATACTGACACACTCCCAGAGACCCCTGTAAATACTGACACACTCCCAATGACCCCTGTCAATACTGACACACTCCCAGTGACCCCCTGTAAATACTGACACACTCCCAGTGACCCCTGTAAATACTGACACACTCCCAGTGACCCCTGTAAATACTGACACACTCCCAGTGACCCCCTGTAAATACTGACACACTCCCAGTGACCCCTGTAAATACTGACACACTCCCAGGGACCCCCTGTAAATACTGACACACTCCCAGTGACCCCTGTAAATACTGACACACTCCCAGGGACCCCTGTAAATACTGACACACTCCCTGTGACCCCTGTAAATACTGATACACTCCCAGTGACCCCCTGTAAATACTGACACACTCCCAGAGACCCCTGTAAATACTGACACACTCCCAATGACCCCTGTCAATACTGACACACTCCCAGTGACCCCCTGTAAATACTGACACACTCCCAGTGACCCCTGTAAATACTGACACACACCCAGTGACCCCTGTAAATACTGACACACTCCCAGTGACCCCTGTAAATACTGACACACTCCCAGTGACCCCTGTAAATACTGACACACTCCCAGTGACCCCTGTAAATACTGACACACTCCCAGTGACCCCCTGTAAATACTGACACACTCCCAGTGACCCCTGTAAATACTGACACACTCCCAATGACCCCTGTAAATACTGACACACTCCCAATGACCCCTGTAAATACTGACACACTCCCAATGACCCCTGTAAATACTGACACACTCCCAGTGACCCCTGTAAATACTGACACACTCCCAATGACCCCTGTAAATACTGACACACTCCCAATGACCCCTGTAAATACTGACACACTCCCAATGACCCCTGTAAATACTGACACACTCCCAATGACCCCTGTAAATACTGACACACTCCCAGGGACCCCCTGTAAATACTGACACACTCCCAGTGACCCCTGTAAATACTGACACACTCCCAGGGACCCCCTGTAAATACTGACACACTCCCAGTGACCCCCTGTAAATACTGACACACTCCCAGTGACCCCTGTAAATACTGACACACTCCCAGGGACCCCCTGTAAATACTGACACACTCCCAGTGACCCCTGTAAATACTGACACACTCCCAGTGACCCCCTGTAAATACTGACACACTCCCAGTGACCCCTGTAAATACTGACACACTCCCAGTGACCCCCTGTAAATACTGACACACTCCCAGTGACCCCTGTAAATACTGACACACTCCCAGAGACCCCTGTAAATACTGACACACTCCCAATGACCCCTGTCAATACTGACACACTCCCAGTGACCCCCTGTAAATACTGACACACTCCCAGTGACCCCTGTAAATACTGACACACTCCCAGTGACCCCTGTAAATACTGACACACTCCCAGTGACCCCCTGTAAATACTGACACACTCCCAGTGACCCCTGTAAATACTGACACACTCCCAGTGACCCCCTGTAAATACTGACACACTCCCAGTGACCCCCTGTAAATACTGACACACTCCCAGTGACCCCTGTCAATACTGACACACTCCCAGTGACCCCTGTAAATACTGACACACTCCCAGTGACCCCTGTCAATACTGACACACTCCCAGTGACCCCTGTAAATACTGACACACTCCCAGTGACCCCTGTAAATATTGATACACTCCCAGTGACCCCTGTAAATACTGACACACTCCCAGTGACCCCCTGTAAATACTGACACACTCCCAGTGACCCCTGTAAATACTGACACACTCCCAGTTACCCCTGTAAATACTGACACACTCCCAGTGACCCCCTGTAAATACTGACACACTCCCAGTGACCCCCTGTAAATACTGACACACTCCCAGTGACCCCCTGTAAATACTGACACACTCCCAGTGACCCCCTGTAAATACTGACACACTCCCAGTGACCCCCTGTAAATACTGACACACTCCCAGTGACCCCCTGCAAAATACTGACACACTCCCAATGACCCCTGTCAATACTGACACACTCCCAGTGACCCCCTGTAAATACTGACACACTCCCAGGGACCCCTGTAAATACTGACACACTCCCAGTTACCCCCTGTAAATACTGACACACTCCCAGTGACCCCCTGCAAAATACTGACACACTCCCAATGACCCCTGTCAATACTGACACACTCCCAGTGACCCCCTGTAAATACTGACACACTCCCTGTGACCCCCTGTAAATACTGACACACTCCCAGTGACCCCCTGTAAATACTGACACACTCCCAGTGACCCCCTGCAAAATACTGACACACTCCCAATGACCCCTGTCAATACTGACACACTCCCAGTGACCCCCTGTAAATACTGACACACTCCCAGGGACCCCTGTAAATACTGACACACTCCCAGTTACCCCCTGTAAATACTGACACACTCCCAGTGACCCCCTGCAAAATACTGACACACTCCCAATGACCCCTGTCAATACTGACACACTCCCAGTGACCCCCTGTAAATACTGACACACTCCCAGAGACCCCTGTAAATACTGACACACTCCCAGTGACCCCTGTAAATACTGACACACTCCCAGTGACCCCTGTAAATACTGACACACTCCCAGTGACCCCTGTAAATACTGACACACTCCCAGTGACCCCTGTCAATACTGACACACTCCCAGTGACCCCCTGTAAATACTGACACACTCCCAGGGACCCCTGTAAATACTGACACACTCCCAGTTACCCCCTGTAAATACTGACACACTCCCAGTGACCCCCTGCAAAATACTGACACACTCCCAATGACCCCTGTCAATACTGACACACTCCCAGTGACCCCCTGTAAATACTGACACACTCCCAGAGACCCCTGTAAATACTGACACACTCCCAGTGACCCCTGTAAATACTGACACACTCCCAGTGACCCCCTGTAAATACTGACACACTCCCAGTGACCCCCTGTCAATACTGACACACTCCCAGTGACCCCCTGTAAATACTGACACACTCCCAGTGACCCCCTGTAAATACTGACACACTCCCAGTGACCCCCTGTCAATACTGACACACTCCCAGTGACCCCTGTAAATACTGACACACTCCCAGTGACCCCCTGTCAATACTGACACACTCCCAGTGACCCCCTGTAAATACTGACACACTCCCAGAGACCCCTGTAAATACTGACACACTCCCAGTGACCCCTGTAAATACTGACACACTCCCAGTGACCCCCTGTAAATACTGACACACTCCCTGCGACCCCTGTAAATACTGACACACTCCCAGTGACCCCTGTAAATACTGACACACTCCCAGTGACCCCTGTAAATACTGACACACTCCCAATGACCCCTGTCAATACTGACACACTCCCAGTGACCCCCTGTAAATACTGACACACTCCCAGAGACCCCTGTAAATACTGACACACTCCCAGTGACCCCTGTAAATACTGACACACTCCCAGTGACCCCTGTAAATACTGACACACTCCCAGTGACCCCCTGTAAATACTGACACACTCCCTGCGACCCCTGTAAATACTGACACACTCCCAGTGACCCCTGTAAATACTGACACACTCCCAGAGACCCCTGTAAATACTGACACACTCCCAGTGACCCCCTGTAAATACTGACACACTCCCAGTGACCCCTGTAAATACTGACACACTCCCAGTGACCCCTGTAAATACTGACACACTCTCAGTGACCCCTGTAAATACTGACACACTCCCAGTGACCCCTGTAAATACTGACACACTCCCAGTGACCCCTGTAAATACTGACACACTCCCAATGACCCCTGTCAATACTGACACACTCCCAGTGACCCCCTGTAAATACTGACACACTCCCAGAGACCCCTGTAAATACTGACACACTCCCAGTGACCCCTGTAAATACTGACACACTCCCAGTGACCCCTGTAAATACTGACACACTCCCAGTGACCCCCTGTAAATACTGACACACTCCCTGCGACCCCTGTAAATACTGACACACTCCCAGTGACCCCTGTAAATACTGACACACTCCCAGAGACCCCTGTAAATACTGACACACTCCCAGTGACCCCCTGTAAATACTGACACACTCCCAGTGACCCCTGTAAATACTGACACACTCCCAGTGACCCCTGTAAATACTGACACACTCCCAGTGACCCCTGTAAATACTGACACACTCCCAGTGACCCCTGTAAATACTGACACACTCCCAGTGACCCCTGTAAATACTGACACACTCCCAGAGACCCCTGTAAATACTGACACACTCCCAGTGACCCCTGTAAATACTGACACACTCCCAGAGACCCCTGTAAATACTGACACACTCCCAGTGACCCCTGTAAATACTGACACACTCCCAGTGACCCCTGTAAATACTGACACACTCCCAGAGACCCCTGTAAATACTGACACACTCCCAGTGACCCCTGTAAATACTGACACACTCCCAGTGACCCCTGTAAATACTGACACACTCCCAGTGACCCCCTGTAAATACTGACACACTCCCAGTGACCCCCTGTAAATACTGACACACTCCCTGCGACCCCTGTAAATACTGACACACTCCCAGTGACCCCTGTAAATACTGACACACTCCCAGTGACCCCTGTAAATACTGACACACTCCCAATGACCCCCTGTAAATACTGACACACTCCCTGCGACCCCTGTAAATACTGACACACTCCCAGTGACCCCTGTAAATACTGACACACTCCCTGTTACCCCCTGTAAATACTGACACACTCCCAGGGACCCCTGTAAATACTGACACACTCCCTGTGACCCCCTGTAAATACTGACACACTCCCAGTGACCCCTGTAAATACTGACACACTCCCAGTGACCCCTGTAAATACTGACACACTCCCAGTGACCCCCTGTAAATACTGACACACTCCCAGTGACCCCCTGTAAATACTGACACACTCCCAGTGACCCCTGTAAATACTGACACACTCCCAGTGACCCCCTGCAAAATACTGACACACTCCCTGTGACCCCCTGTAAATACTGACACACTCCCTGTGACCTCCTGTAAATACTGACACACTCCCGGGGACCCCTGTAAATACTGACACACTCCCAGTGACCCCCTGTAAATACTGACACACTCCCAATGACCCCTGTAAATACTGACACACTCCCTGCGACCCCTGTAAATACTGACACACTCCCAGTGACCCCTGTAAATACTGACACACTCCCAGTGACCCCTGTAAATACTGACACACTCCCAATGACCCCCTGTAAATACTGACACACTCCCTGTGACCTCCTGTAAATACTGACACACTCCCTGCGACCCCTGTAAATACTGACACACTCCCAGTGACCCCCTGCAAAATACTGACACACTCCCTGTGACCCTCTGTAAATATTGACACACTCCCAGTGACCCCCTGTAAATACTGACACACTCCCTGTGACCCCCTGTAAATATTGACACACTCCCAATGACCCCTGTCAATACTGACACACTCCCGGGGACCCCTGTAAATACTGACACACTCCCAGTGACCCCCTGTAAATACTGACACACTCCCAGTGACCCCCTGCAAAATACTGACACACTCCCTGTGACCCCCTGTAAATACTGACACACTCCCAGTGACCCCCTGCAAAATACTGACACACTCCCAATGACCCCTGTCAATACTGACACACTCCCAGTGACCCCCTGTAAATACTGACACACTCCCAGTGACCCCCTGTAAATACTGACACATTCCCAGTGACCCCCTGTAAATACTGACACACTCCCAGTGACCCCCTGTAAATACTGACACATTCCCAGTGACCCCCTGTCAATACTGACACACTCCCAGTGACCCCCTGTAAATACTGACACACTCCCAGTGACCCCCTGTAAATACTGACACACTCCCAGTGACCCCCTGTAAATACTGACACATTCCCAGTGACCCCCTGTCAATACTGACACACTCCCAGTGACCCCCTGTAAATACTGACACACTCCCAGTGACCCCCTGCAAAATACTGACACACTCCCAATGACCCCTGTCAATACTGACACACTCCCAGTGACCCCCTGTAAATACTGACACACTCCCAGTGACCCCCTGTAAATACTGACACACTCCCAGTGACCCCCTGTAAATACTGACACACTCCCTGTGACCCCCTGTAAATACTGACACACTCCCAGTGACCCCTGTAAATACTGACACACTCCCAGTGACCCCTGTAAATACTGACACACTCCCAGTGACCCCCTGTAAATACTGACACACTCCCAGTGACCCCCTGTAAATACTGACACACTCCCAGTGACCCCTGTAAATACTGACACACTCCCAGTGACCCCCTGCAAAATACTGACACACTCCCAGTGACCCCTGTAAATACTGACACACTCCCAGTGACCCCCTGCAAAATACTGACACACTCCCTGTGACCCCCTGTAAATACTGACACACTCCCTGTGACCTCCTGTAAATACTGACACACTCCCGGGGACCCCTGTAAATACTGACACACTCCCTGCGACCCCTGTAAATACTGACACACTCCCAGTGACCCCCTGCAAAATACTGACACACTCCCTGTGACCCTCTGTAAATATTGACACACTCCCAGTGACCCCCTGTAAATACTGACACACTCCCTGTGACCCCCTGTAAATATTGACACACTCCCAATGACCCCTGTCAATACTGACACACTCCCGGGGACCCCTGTAAATACTGACACACTCCCAGTGACCCCCTGTAAATACTGACACACTCCCAGTGACCCCCTGCAAAATACTGACACACTCCCTGTGACCCCCTGTAAATACTGACACACTCCCAGTGACCCCCTGCAAAATACTGACACACTCCCAATGACCCCTGTCAATACTGACACACTCCCAGTGACCCCCTGTAAATACTGACACACTCCCAGTGACCCCCTGTAAATACTGACACATTCCCAGTGACCCCCTGTAAATACTGACACACTCCCAGTGACCCCCTGTAAATACTGACACATTCCCAGTGACCCCCTGTCAATACTGACACACTCCCAGTGACCCCCTGTAAATACTGACACACTCCCAGTGACCCCCTGTAAATACTGACACACTCCCAGTGACCCCCTGTAAATACTGACACATTCCCAGTGACCCCCTGTCAATACTGACACACTCCCAGTGACCCCCTGTAAATACTGACACACTCCCAGTGACCCCCTGCAAAATACTGACACACTCCCAATGACCCCTGTCAATACTGACACACTCCCAGTGACCCCCTGTAAATACTGACACACTCCCAGTGACCCCCTGTAAATACTGACACATTCCCAGTGACCCCCTGTAAATACTGACACACTCCCAGTGACCCCCTGTAAATACTGACACATTCCCAGTGACCCCCTGTAAATACTGACACATTCCCAGTGACCCCCTGTAAATACTGACACACTCCCAGTGACCCCCTGTAAATACTGACACATTCCCAGTGACCCCCTGCAAAATACTGACACACTCCCAGTGACCCCCTGTAAATACTGACACACTCCCAGTGACCCCCTGCAAAATACTGACACACTCCCAATGACCCCCTGTAAATACTGACACACTCCCAGTGACCCCCTGTAAATACTGACACACTCCCAGTGACCCCCTGCAAAATACTGACACACTCCCTGTGACCCCCTGTAAATACTGACACACTCCCAGTGACCCCTGTAAATACTGACACACTCCCAGTGACCCCTGTAAATACTGACACACTCCCAGTGACCCCCTGTAAATACTGACACACTCCCAGTGACCCCCTGTAAATACTGACACACTCCCAGTGACCCCCTGTAAATACTGACACACTCCCAGTGACCCCTGTAAATACTGACACACTCCCAGTGACCCCTGTAAATACTGACACACTCCCAGTGACCCCCTGTAAATACTGACACACTCCCAGTGACCCCTGTAAATACTGACACACTCCCAGTGACCCCCTGTAAATACTGACACACTCCCAGGGACCCCTGTAAATACTGACACACTCCCAGTGACCCCCTGTAAATACTGACACACTCCCAGGGACCCCCTGTAAATACTGACACACTCCCAGGGACCCCTGTAAATACTGACACACTCCCAGTGACCCCCTGTAAATACTGGCACACTCGCAGTGACCCCCAGTAAATACTGACACACTCCCAGTGACCCCTGTAAATACTGACACACTCCCTGTGACCCCTGTAAATACTGACACACTCCCTGTGACCCCCTGTAAATACTGACACACTCCCAGTGACCCCCTGTAAATACTGACACACTCCCTGTGACCCCTGTAAATACTGACACACTCCCAGTGACCCCCTGTAAATACTGACACACTCCCTGTGACCCCTGTAAATACTGACACACTCCCTGTGACCCCTGTAAATACTGACACACTCCCTGTGACCCCCTGTAAATACTGACACACTCCCAGTGACCCCCTGTAAATACTGACACACTCCCTGTGACCCCTGTAAATACTGACACACTCCCAGTGACCCCCTGTAAATACTGACACACTCCCTGTGACCCCCTGTAAATACTGACACACTCCCAGTGACCCCCTGTAAATACTGACACACTCCCTGTGACCCCTGTAAATACTGACACACTCCCAGTGACCCCGTGTAAATACTGACACACTCCCAGTGACCCCTGTAAATACTGACACACTCCCAGGGACCCCTGTAAATACTGACACACTCCCTGCGACCCCTGTAAATACTGACACACTCCCAGTGACCCCCTGTAAATACTGACACACTCCCAGTGACCCCTGTAAATACTGACACACTCCCAGTGACCCCTGTAAATACTGACACACTCCCAGTGACCCCTGTAAATACTGACACACTCCCAGTGACCCCTGTAAATACTGACACACTCCCAGTGACCCCCTGTAAATACTGACACACTCCCTGCGACCCCTGTAAATACTGACACACTCCCAGTGACCCCTGTAAATACTGACACACTCCCAGTGACCCCTGTAAATACTGACACACTCCCAGTGACCCCTGTCAATACTGACACACTCCCAGTGACCCCCTGTAAATACTGACACACTCCCTGCGACCCCTGTAAATACTGACACACTCCCAGTGACCCCTGTAAATACTGACACACTCCCAGTGACCCCCTGTAAATACTGACACACTCCCTGCGACCCCTGTAAATACTGACACACTCCCTGTGACCCCTGTCAATACTGACACACTCCCGGGGACCCCTGTAAATACTGACACACTCCCAGGGACCCCTGTAAATACTGACACACTCCCAGTGACCCCCTGTAAATACTGACACACTCCCAGTGACCCCTGTAAATACTGACACACTCCCTGCGACCCCTGTAAATACTGACACTCTCCCAGTGACCCCCTGTAAATACTGACACACTCCCAGTGACCCCCTGTAAATACTGACACACTCCCAGTGACCCCTGTAAATACTGACACACTCCCAGTGACCCCCTGTAAATACTGACACACTCCCAGTGACCCCTGTAAATACTGACACACTCCCAGTGACCCCTGTAAATACTGACACACTCCCAGTGACCCCCTGTAAATACTGACACACTCCCTGCGACCCCTGTAAATACTGACACACTCCCAGTGACCCCCTGTAAATACTGACACACTCCCAGTGACCCCCTGTAAATACTGACACACTCCCAGTGACCCCTGTAAATACTGACACACTCCCAGTGACCCCCTGTAAATACTGACACACTCCCAGTGACCCCTGTAAATACTGACACACTCCCAGTGACCCCTGTAAATACTGACACACTCCCAGTGACCCCCTGTAAATACTGACACACTCCCAGTGACCCCTGTAAATACTGACACACTCCCAGTGACCCCCTGTAAATACTGACACACTCCCAGTGACCCCTGTAAATACTGACACACTCCCAGTGACCCCCTGTAAATACTGACACACTCCCAGTGACCCCTGTAAATACTGACACACTCCCAGTGACCCCTGTAAATACTGACACACTCCCAGTGACCCCCTGTAAATACTGACACACTCCCAGTGACCCCTGTAAATACTGACACACTCCCAGTGACCCCCTGTAAATACTGACACACTCCCAGTGACCCCTGTAAATACTGACACACTCCCAGTGACCCCTGTAAATACTGACACACTCCCAGTGACCCCTGTAAATATTGACACACTCCCTGCGACCCCTGTAAATACTGACACACTCCGAGATGCACCTTGTCTCCAAATGAAGTGACAGCTCCTCGGTTGAAAGGCATTTCTATTATTGCAAGGAAGATTTATCAGTGAACATTGAACAGAGGTATGCTAATAATGCCACAAATGTGAAAAAGAATGAAGAATTTTTGAGGAACTGCAGTGTCCAGGAGCCTGGCAGTGAAGGCATGAATCCACTAACTCCCGGGACTCCGTTTAAAAACCCATGATTTACAGATGTTCGGTACAGTCTGATTTCAGGGGTCACGTGTACAAGAGTTCTGATGATATGAAACAAAACAGCTCGGCTGGCCGCTAGGAGAGATCAGTTTTGACATCAATCTTAGAGCCATATTAGCCCAGACTGAGCACATATCGGGGTGGTGCAGTGGTTAGCACTGCAGCCTCACAGCTCCAGCGACCCGGGTTCGATTCTGGGTACTGCCAGTGCGGAGTTTGCAAGTTCTCCCTGTGACCGTGTGGGTTTTCGCCGGGTGCTCCGGTTTCCTCCCACAGCCAAAGACTTGCAGGTTAATAGGTAAATTGGATATTGTAAAATTGCCCCTAGTATAGGTGGGTGGTAGGAGAATGGTGGGGATGTGATAGGGAATATGGGATTAATGTAGGATTAGTATGAATAGGTGGTTGATGGTCAGCACAGACTCAGTGGGCCGAAGGGCCTGTTTCAGTGCTGTATGACTCTATATTCAACAAGCAAGTTGATGGATTGATTCAGGCCATTAGTATATTTCTTTCTCATAAAGTTCCAGTTCTGACTGTTTCATTGGGTTTTAACATTTTAACTCAACGCCATTTTCCTGTACTATCTCCATATCCCTTGATATCTTTAATATCTAGAAATCTATCGAGCCCTGTCTTGAACGTATTCATTGACTGAGCCTCCACAGCCCTCTGGGATAGAGAATTCCAAAGATTCACCACCTTCTGAGTGAAGGAATTCCTCCTCATTTCAGTCCTAAATGAACTACCTCTTATTCTGAGACTGTGCCCCCAGATTCTAGACCACCTGTCCCCCAGCTATGGGAATCATCCTTCCTGCATCTACCCTGTCGAGCCCTGTATGAATTCTGTATGCTTCAATGAGATCGCCTCTCATTCTTCTAAACTCTAGAGAATACAGGCTCAGTGTCCTCAATCTCTCCTCATAGGACAATCCCACCATTCCAGGAATTAGTCTGGTGAACCTTTCTTACACTCCCTCTGTGGCAAGTATATTCTTCCTCAGGTAAGGAGACCAAAACTGTACACAGTACTCCAGGTGCGATCTCACCAAAGTTTTATACAATTGCAGCAAGACTTCTTTACTCCTGTATTCAAATCCTCTTGCAATAAAGGCCAACATACCATTTGTCTTCCTAATTGCTTGCTACACCTGCACGTTAGCTTTCAGTGACTTTTGCACAAAGACACCCAGGTCTCTTTGGACATCAACACTTCCCAATCTCTCACCATTTCAGAAAAACAGAAAACTGTGGCAACACGCATTCGGTCAATCATCTGTGGAGAGAATGGACAGTTGTCATTTTGGGTGTCTACCCTTCATTAGAAATGACTGGAAACCCTGCTCGTAATGGTACCTTTTATAACTTGGTCACTCAGCTCTGTCAGGTCATAGGAGTGGTCTCCTTGAAGTGTAATTGCTGGAATGTGCTTACTCCCATTAAGGGGTCATCTAGTTAACGTTTCGGGTCAGTGACCCTTCTTCGGAGTTCCGAAGAAGGATCACTGACCTGAAACGTTAACTCTGCTTCTCTTTCCACAGATGCTGCCAGACCTGCTGAGTGGTTCCAGCATTTCTTGTTTTTATTTCAGATTTCCAGCATCCGCAGTATTTTGCTTTTATTTAAGGGGTCATCTAGTGTCAGTTACAAGCACCATACAGATCACTCAGCACTTTTCAAATCTGGTTTGATGTTGCACTGGAATTATAATCCACACAATAACTAACCCAAGTAGTGCGAGATATTCTCCTCAACAGGGTTTCATGATGAATCCACCCAGAGTCGGGTTAGGACATGACTCTCAAAGCAGTCTCTTCTGAAATCGCTCTGCAGCAACACAAAACTGGCAGTACAATACATCCGGAAGTTTCCTTCCACCCTGGTGACCTGGAGACACAGGTCAATGTCGGATGATGCATCTGGTTTTACTCTTATTTGTCTTTGCTGTAGTGGTTTGATGCAACTGAATGGCTTGCTCGGCCATTTCAGAGTGCAGCTAAGAGTCAAAAACATTGCTGTGGATCTGGAGTCACATGTAGGCCAGACCAGGTAAGGACAGCAGATTTCCTTCCCTAAAGGACATTAGTGAACCAGATGGTTTTTTTTACAACAATCCTGTAATCAACATGGCAACCTCACTAAAGTGCAGTCAAGTTATTTGGCCTTATATTACTGTGAAGCTTTGATCTTTTGAGCTATTTATTTAACGGTCAGCTGTCTACCAATAATTTTAGCCTACTGCAAACTTGAATGAAAAACAGTGAATGTAGCATGGGCAATCATGTTAACATTGCGCAATGTTTCACTCCAACTGCAGTCTTGCCATTGCTTCCTCTAATTTCTGATGAGAAATTTAAAAAAGATCTTCATGCCATCAGCTGGTCAAACCAGATCAGGGCCTCATCTCCTCATCTAATTTAGCTGCTGCACATTGCACCAGGTATGTGTGCCAAACTTTCAAGTTACAGCTCAAGTATTCATCCCTTCAGAGTCTCATAGGCTGAATAACTTGTCTTTATTGGAAAGTCTAAACTAAAGTTTGCTCCCTAATGTGTCTCCTTGAACAGTTGTTTTAAAAGAAGTATTTTAGTGAGACTGAACCTATTGCAATTCACTGCAGATTGCACAGGCATCTCAATTACATCAGATGCAGGAAAGTTATTGATGATAGTTCCCTTTGGGACTTCATATCTCTCACCGAGACACAAGGACGGTAGAAATTGATTAATGAGAATGTGTCTGTGACAACTAATTATTTTCCTCCATTTGACTGTTTCCAGAAACCAGACACAATTGAAAAGCCTGACCCCAATCTTCAGCAATCTATTAAATAATATTTGAATATTATTTGCACATAATCAGTGAGGACAACACGGCCAACATTCACTCAATCTGAAAGGATTTCAGACTTCCAGCTGGAGGAGGTACAATATCTCATTCCCATGAGCCAGGTTACCCACACACACAGAGTGATGATGAACATTATTCCCTGTCAGTGTCTCTGTGATCCAGGCAGTACATGGAAGACCTTATTAAATATTTAATTGTGGATTGTTGAGAGAGAGTCAGCAGAGTTTAATCATTTTAGTTCTTAATCACTGCTCTCCATTTCTCAGACAGCAACTGTTGATAATGAAGGATACCTGCACCAGGGTGGAAGAGGTGTGGGCTGGTGCTGGAGTGAGGGTCCCCAGGGGTGTGGGCTGGTGCTGGAGTGAGGGTCCCCAGGGGTGTGGGCTGGTGCTGGAGTGAGGGTCCTGTGGGGTGTGGGCTGGTGCTGGAGTGAGGGTCCCGTGGGGTGTGGGCTGGTGCTGGAGTGAGGGTCCCCAGGGGTGTGGGCTGGTGCTGCAGTGAGGGTCCCCAGGGGTGTGGGCTGGTGCTGGAGTGAGGGTCCTGTGGGGTGTGGGCTGGTGCTGCAGTGAGGGTCCTGTGGGGTGTGGGCTGGTGCTGGAGTGAGGGTCCCGTGGGGTGTGGGCTGGTGCTGCAGTGAGGGTCCCCAGGGGTGTGGGCTGGTGCTGGAGTGAGGGTCCTGTGGGGTGTGGGCTGGTGCTGCAGTGAGGGTCCTGTGGGGTGTGGGCTGGTGCTGCAGTGAGGGTCCTGTGGGGTGTGGGCTGGTGCTGGAGTGAGGGTCCTGTGGGGTGTGGGCTGGTGCTGCAGTGAGGGTCCTGTGGGGTGTGGGCTGGTGCTACAGTGAGGGTCCTGTGGGGTGTGGGCTGGTGCTGGAGTGAGGGTCCTGTGGGGTGTGGGCTGGTGCTGGAGTGAGGGTCCTGTGGGGTGTGGGCTGGTGCTGCAGTGAGGGTCCTGTGGGGTGTGGGCTGGTGCTGGAGTGAGGGTCCTGTGGGGTGTGGGCTGGTGCTGCAGTGAGGGTCCTGTGGGGTGTGGGCTGGTGCTGCAGTGAGGGTCCCCAGGGGTGTGGGCTGGTGCTGCAGTGAGGGTCCTGTGGGGTGTGGGCAGGTGCTGCAGTGAGGGTCCTGTGGGGTGTGGGCTGGTGCTGCAGTGAGGGTCCTGTGGGGTGTGGGCTGGTGCTGGAGTGAGGGTCCTGTGGGGTGTGGGCTGGTGCTGCAGTGAGGGTCCTGTGGGGTGTGGGCTGGTGCTGCAGTGAGGGTCCTGTGGGGTGTGGGCTGGTGCTGCAGTGAGGGTCCTGTGGGGTGTGGGCTGGTGCTGCAGTGAGGGTCCTGTGGGGTGTGGGCTGGTGCTGGAGTGAGGGTCCTGTGGGGTGTGGGCTGGTGCTGGAGTGAGGGTCCTGTGGGGTGTGGGCTGGTGCTGCAGTGAGGGTCCTGTGGGGTGTGGGCTGGTGCTGGAGTGAGGGTCCTGTGGGGTGTGGGCTGGTGCTGCAGTGAGGGTCCTGTGGGGTGTGGGCTGGTGCTGCAGTGAGGGTCCTGTGGGGTGTGGGCTGGTGCTGCAGTGAGGGTCCTGTGGGGTGTGGGCTGGTGCTGCAGTGAGGGTCCTGTGGGGTGTGGGCTGGTGCTGGAGTGAGGGTCCTGTGGGGTGTGGGCTGGTGCTGCAGTGAGGGTCCTGTGGGGTGTGGGCTGGTGCTGCAGTGAGGGTCCTGTGGGGTGTGGGCTGGTGCTGCAGTGAGGGTCCTGTGGGGTGTGGGCTGGTGCTGCAGTGAGGGTCCTGTGGGGTGTGGGCTGGTGCTGGAGTGAGGGCCCTGTGGGGTGTGGGCTGGTGCTGCAGTGAGGGTCCCCAGGGGTGTGGGCTGGTGCTGCAGTGAGGGTCCTGTGGGGTGTGGGCTGGTGCTGCAGTGAGGGTCCCCAGGGGAGTGGGCTGGTGCCGCAGTGAGGGTCCTGTGGGGTGTGGGCTGGTGCTGCAGTGAGGGTCCTGTGGGGTGTGGGCTGGTGCTGCAGTGAGGGTCCCCAGGGGTGTGGGCTGGTGCTGCAGTGAGGGTCCCCAGGGGTGTGGGCTGGTGCTGCAGTGAGGGTCCCCAGGGGTGTGGGCTGGTGCTGCAGTGAGGGTCCCCAGGGGTGTGGGCTGGTGCTGCAGTGAGGGTCCCCAGGGGTGTGGGCTGGTGCTGGAGTGAGGGTCCTGTGGGGTGTGGGCTGGTGCTGCAGTGAGGGTCCTGTGGGGTGTGGGCTGGTGCTGGAGTGAGGGCCCTGTGGGGTGTGGGCTGGTGCTGCAGTGAGGGTCCCCAGGGGTGTGGGCTGGTGCTGCAGTGAGGGTCCTGTGGGGTGTGGGCTGGTGCTGCAGTGAGGGTCCCCAGGGGAGTGGGCTGGTGCCGCAGTGAGGGTCCTGTGGGGTGTGGGCTGGTGCTGCAGTGAGGGTCCTGTGGGGTGTGGGCTGGTGCTGCAGTGAGGGTCCCCAGGGGTGTGGGCTGGTGCTGCAGTGAGGGTCCCCAGGGGTGTGGGCTGGTGCTGCAGTGAGGGTCCCCAGGGGTGTGGGCTGGTGCTGCAGTGAGGGTCCCCAGGGGTGTGGGCTGGTGCTGCAGTGAGGGTCCCCAGGGGTGTGGGCTGGTGCTGGAGTGAGGGTCCCCAGGGGTGTGGGCTGGTGCTGCAGTGAGGGTCCTGTGGGGTGTGGGCTGGTGCTGGAGTGAGGGTCCCCAGGGGTGTGGGCTGGTGCTGGAGTGAGGGTCCTGTGGGGTGTGGGCTGGTGCTGCAGTGAGGGTCTCCAGGGGGATCGGCTGGTGCTGCAGTGAGGGTCCTGTGGGGTGTGGGCTGGTGCTGCAGTGAGGGTCCTGTGGGGTGTGGGCTGGTGCTGCAGTGAGGGTCCCGTGGGGTGTGGGCTGGTGCTGCAGTGAGGGTCTCCAGGGGAATGGGCTGGTGCTGCAGTGAGGGTCTCCAGGGGAATGGGCTGGTGCTGCAGTGAGGGTCTCCAGGGGGATCGGCTGGTGCTGCAGTGAGGGTCCTGTGGGGTGTGGGCTGGTGCTGCAGTGAGGGTCCTGTGGGGTGTGGGCTGGTGCTGCAGTGAGGGTCCCGTGGGGTGTGGGCTGGTGCTGCAGTGAGGGTCTACAGGGGAATGGGCTGGTGCTGCAGTGAGGGTCCCCAGGGGTGTGGGCTGGTGCTGCAGTGAGGGTCCCCAGGGGTGTGGGCTGGTGCTGCAGTGAGGGTCTCCAGGGGAATGGGCTGGTGCTGCAGTGAGGGTCCTGTGGGGTGTGGGCTGGTGCTGGAGTGAGGGTCCCCAGGGGTGTGGGCTGGTGCTGCAGTTAGGGTCCCCAGGGGTGTGGGCTGGTGCTGCAGTGAGGGTCCCGTAGGGTGTGGGCTGGTGCCGCAGTGAGAGTCCCATGGGGTGTGGGCTGGTGCCGCAGTGAGGGTCCCATGGGGTGTGGGCTGGTGCCGCAGTGAGGGTCCCGTGGGGTGTGGGCTGGTGCTGCAGTGAGGGTCCCCAGGGGTGTGGGCTGGTGCTGCAGTGAGGGTCTCCAGGGGGTGTGGGCTGGTGCTGGGGGGGGCGGTCTCCAGGGGGTGTGGGCTGGTGCTGGAGTGAGGGTCCCGTGGGGTGAGGGCTGGTGCTGCAGTGAGGGTCTCCAGGGGGTGTGGGCTGGTGCTGCAGTGAGGGTCCCCAGGGGTGTGGGCTGGTGCTGCAGTGAGGGTCCCCAGAGGGTGTGGGCTGGTGCTGGAGTGAGGGTCCCCTGGGGTGTGGGCTGGTGCTGGAGTGAGGGTCCCCAGGGGGTGTGGGCTGGTGCTGCAGTGAGGGTCCCCAGGGGTGTGGGCTGGTGCTGCAGTGAGGGTCCCCAGAGGGTGTGGGCTGGTGCTGGAGTGAGGGTCCCCTGGGGTGTGGGCTGGTGCTGGAGTGAGGGTCCCCAGGGGTGTGGGCTGGTGCTGCAGTGAGGTTCCCCTGGGGTGTGGGCTGGTGCTGCAGTGAGGGTCCCCTGGGGTGTGGGCTGGTGCTGCAGTGAGGGTCCTGTGGGGTGTGGGCTGGTGCTGCAGTGAGGGTCCCCAGGGGTGTGGGCTGGTGCTGCAGTTGGGTCCCCAGGGGTGTGGGCTGGTGCTGGAGTGAGGGTCCTGTGGGGTGTGGGCTGGTGCTGGAGTGAGGGTCCCCTGGGGTGTGGGCTGGTGCTGGAGTGAGGGTCCCCAGGGGGTGTGGGCTGGTGCTGCAGTGAGGGTCCCCAGGGGGTGTGGGCTGGTGCTGCAGTGAGGGTCCCCTGGGGTGTGGGCTGGTGCTGGAGTGAGGGTCCCCAGGGGGTGTGGGCTGGTGCTGCAGTGAGGGTCCCCTGGGGTGTGGGCTGGTGCTGCAGTGAGGGTCCCCTGGGGTGTGGGCTGGTGCTGGGGCGGTGGTTCCCGAGGGGGTGTGGGCTGGTGCTGGGGGGGGCGGTCTTCAGGGGGGTGTGGCCTGGTGCTGGGAGGGGGTCTCCAGGGGGGTGTGGGCAGGTGCTGGGGGGGGCTCTCCAGGGGGTGTGGGCTGGTGCTGGAGTGAGGGTCCCGTGGGATGTGGGCTGGTGCCGCAGTGAGGGTCCCGTGGGGTGTGGGCTGGTGCTGCAGTGAGGGTCCCCGGGGGGGGGCTGGTGCTGCAGTGAGGGTCCCGTGGAATGTGGGCTGGTGCTGCAGAGGGTCCCCTGGGATGTGGGCTGGTGCCGCAGTGAGGGTCCCGTGGGGTGTGGGCTGGTGCTGCAGTGAGGGTCCCCAGGGGGTGTGGGCTGGTGCTGCAGTGAGGGTCCCCAGGGGGTGTGGGCTGGTGCTGCAGTGAGGGTCCCCAGGGGGTGTGGGCTGGTGCTGCAGTGAGGGTCCCCAGGGGTGTGGGCTGGTGCTGCAGTGAGGGTCCCCAGGGGTGTGGGCTGGTGCTGCAGTGAGGGTCCCGTGGGGTGTGGGCTGGTGCTGCAGTGAGGGTCCCCAGAGGGTGTGGGCTGGTGCTGGAGTGAGGGTCCCCTGGGATGTGGGCTGGTGCTGGAGTGAGGGTCCCCAGGGGTGTGGGCTGGTGCTGCAGTGAGGGTCCTGTGGGGTGTGGGCTGGTGCTGCAGTGAGGGTCCCCTGGGGTGTGGGCTGGTGCTGCAGTGAGGGTCCTGTGGGGTGTGGGCTGGTGCTGCAGTGAGGGTCCCCAGGGGTGTGGGCTGGTGCTGGAGTGAGGGTCCCCTGGGGTGTGGGCTGGTGCTGCAGTGAGGGTCCTGTGGGGTGTGGGCTGGTGCTGCAGTGAGGGTCCCCAGGGGTGTGGGCTGGTGCTGCAGTTGGGTCCCCAGGGGTGTGGGCTGGTGCTGGAGTGAGGGTCCCCAGGGGGTGTGGGCTGGTGCTGGAGTGAGGGTCCCCAGGGGGTGTGGGCTGGTGCTGCAGTGAGGGTCCTGTGGGGTGTGGGCTGGTGCTGCAGTGAGGGTCCCCAGGGGTGTGGGCTGGTGCTGGAGTGAGGGTCCCCTGGGGTGTGGGCTGGTGCTGCAGTGAGGGTCCTGTGGGGTGTGGGCTGGTGCTGCAGTGAGGGTCCCCAGGGGTGTGGGCTGGTGCTGCAGTTGGGTCCCCAGGGGTGTGGGCTGGTGCTGGAGTGAGGGTCCCCAGGGGGTGTGGGCTGGTGCTGGAGTGAGGGTCCCCAGGGGGTGTGGGCTGGTGCCTCAGTGAGGGTCCCCTGGGGTGTGGGCTGGTGCTGGGGGGTGGGGCATCTCCATGGGGTGTGGGCTGGTGCTGGGGGGGGGGGTTCCTGAGGGGGGTGTGGGCTGGTGCTGAGGCAGGGTTTCCCGAGCGTGTGTCAGCTGGCGCTGGGGGTGGGGGGGGGTCTCCAGGGGGGTGGGGGCTGGTGCTAGGAGGGGGTCTCCATGGGGTGTGGGCTGGTGCTTGGGGGGGGGTCTCCATGGGGTGTGGGCTGGTGTTGGGGTGGGGGGTCTCACAGGGTGTGGGCAGGTGCTGGGGGGGGTCTCCAGGGGGGTGTGGGCTGGTGCTGGGAGGGGGTCTCCAGGGGGTGTGGGCTGGTGCTTGGGGGGGGGTCTCCAGGGGGTGTGGGCTGGTGCTGGGGCAGGGGTTCCCGAGGGGGTGTGGGCTGGTGCTGGGGGGGGGGTTCCCGAGGGGGTGTGGGCTGGTGCTGAGGCAGGGTTTCCTGAGGGGGGTGTGGGCTGGTGCTGAGGCAGGGTTTCCCGAGCGTGTGTCAGCTGGCGCTGGGGGGGGGGGGGGTCTCCAGGGGGGTGGGGGCTGGTGCTAGGAGGGGGTCTCCATGGGGTGTGGGCTGGTGTTGGGGTGGGGGGTCTCACAGGGTGTGGGCAGGTGCTGGGGGGGGTCTCCAGGGGGTGTGGGCTGGTGCTGGGGCGGGGGTTCCCGAGGGGGCTATGGGCTGGTGCTGGGGGGGGTCTCCAGGGGGGTGTGGGCTGGTGCTGGGGCGGGGGTTCCCGAGGGGGCTATGGGCTGGTGCTGGGGCGGGGGTTCCTGAGGGGGGTGTGGGCTGGTGCTGAGGCAGGGTTTCCCGAGCGTGTGTGGGCTGGCGCTGGGGGGGGGTTCCCGAGGGGGTGTGGGCTGGTGCTGGGGCGGGATCCCCAGGGGGTGTGGGCTGGTGCTGGGGCGGGGGTTCCCGAGGGGGCTATGGGCTGGTGCTGGGGCGGGGGTTCCTGAGGGGGGTGTGGGCTGGTGCTGAGGCAGGGTTTCCCGAGCGTGTGGGCTGGTGCTGGGGGGGGGTTCCCGAGGGGGTGTGGGCTGGTGCTGGGGCGGGGGTTCCCGAGGGGGTGTGGGCTGGTGCTGGGGGGGGGGGTTCACGAGGGGGTGTGGGCTGGTGCTGGGGCGGGGGTTCCCGAGGGGGGTGTGGGCTGGTGCTGGGGCGGGGGTTCCAGAGGGGGTGTGGGCTGGTGCTGGGGCGGGGGTTCCCGAGGGGGGTGTGGGCTGGTGCTGGGGCGGGGGTTCCAGAGGGGGTGTGGGCTGGTGCTGGGGGGGGGGGGGGGGTCCCCAGCGGGTGTTCCCAGTGTATGTGGTTTGCACTTTAACAATAGTAAAAAAGCTCCAGAGAGACGAGGTGTAAATGTCGGTCGGGTTTGAACTGTGCTTTTGCAACTAAGATGCAAGGAATTGTTCATTGCCGCTTGTTCGAATATTCACTACTGATCATTATTTGATTGCATTAATTACCCAATTAATAATTTAATTAGTTTGTAAGATCACTTTCACATCTGCTTAAGTTTCCTGTGACACCCCTCAGCAAAAGATTTTTGAAAATAAAGGAATGTTGTAGTTGTACCTTTCTTTTAACTTGTAGCTCTGAAATCTTCAGGAAATCCCAGTATGTTTACTGGGAATGGCCTTTGTTTCATCAACTCTTGGTGACCTACTCTGTTAAACCGTTTCCTGAATGATTGACTCCAGGGTTTCTCTCACTGTATTCGTTCGGTGAACAGATTCCTAATTCCCAGCATCAAGTGTTGGAGATTGAAACAATATTTGTTCTTTTCCTTTTCCCCTTCACGAAAATTTCACTGCCACCTCATCCCTCTCAGTATTCCAAAATGCAGTTTGGTGCTTAATGAGTCTTTAAGTATTTCAGTTTCTAAACGATTATGAAATTGGCACCATCCCTTCCTGCTTCACTGATTATCTTGGAATGTAATAACTTGTAATAAATGCTCTGTATTACTTTCCTTGTTATTAGCATTTTTTCTTTCTTTGTTTTCCTCTCCTGTCTCTTATGATTCCCTTTTACATGTTTCCCTCCTGTTCACCTGAGTATTTCACAGAATCATAAAATTATTACAGTGCAGGAGGCCATTTGGCCCATCGTGTCTGCACCAGCTCTCCGAAAGAGCAATTCATCTAGTGCCATCTCCCAGCCTTCTCCCCATAACCCTGCACATTCTTCCTTTTCATATAACTGTCTAATTCCCTTTTGAATGCTTCAATTGAACCTGCCTCCAACACGTTCTCAGGCAGCGCATTCCAGACCTTAACCACTCACTGTGTGAAAAAGTTTTTCCTCATGTTGCTTTTGCTTCTTTTCCCAATTACTTTAAATCTGTGCCCTCTCATTCTCGACCCTTTCATGAGTGGGAACTGTTTCTCTCTATCTACTCTGTTCAGACCCCTCGTGATTTTGAATACCTTTATCAAATCACCTCTCAGCCTTCTCTTCTCTAAGGAAAACAGTCCTAACTTCTCCAATCTATCTTCATAACTGAAATTCCTCATCGCTGGAACCTCGTGAATCTTTTCTGCATTCTCTCCAATGCCCTCACATCTTGCCTTAAATACGGCGCCCAGAGCTGGACACAATACTCCAGTTGACGCCGAATCAGTGCTTTGTACAAGTTTAACATAACCTCCTTGCTCTTGTACTCTATGCCCCTATTAACTAAGCCCAGGATACTGAATGCTTTATTACCCGCTCTCTCAACCTGTCCTGCTACCTTCAATGACTTATGCACATATACACCCAGGTCCCTCGGCTCCTGCACCCCCTTTAGAATTGTACCCTTTATTCTATATTGTCTCTCCAAGTTCTTACTACCAAAATAAATCATTTCACTCTTCTCTGCATTGAACTTCATCTGCTACTAGTCTGCCCATTCCACTAAACTATGTCCTTTCGAAGTTCCACGCTATCTTTCTCACAGTTTACAATGCTTACAAGTTTCATATCATCGGCAAATTTTGAAATTGTGCCCTGTACACCAAGGTCTAGGTCATTAATACACATCAGGAAGAGTAAGGGTCCCAACACTGAACCCTGGGGAACTCTACTACAAGCCTTCTTCCAGTCCAAAAAACATCCATTAACCACTACTCTTTGTTTCCTATCACTCAGCCAATTTTGTATCCATGTTGCTACTGTCCCTTTTATTCCATGAGCTTTGGCTTTGCTCACTAGTCTGTTGTGTGGCACTGTATCAAACGCTTTTTGAAAGTCCATGTACATGACATCAACAGCATTGCCCTCATCAACCCTCTCTGTTACCTCCTCAAAAAACTCCAGCAAGTTAGTTAAACATGATTTTTCCTTGACAAATCTGTGCTGGCTTTCCTTAATTAACCTGCATTTGTCCATGTGACTATTGATTTTGTCCCAAATTATTGTTTGTACAGTTTCCCCACCACCAAAGTTAAACTGACTGGCCTGTAGTTGCTGGGCTTTACACCCTTTTTTGAACAAGGGTGTAACGCTTGCAATTCTCCAGTCCTCTGGCACCACCCCTGACTCAAAGGATGATTGGAAAGTTATGGCCAGTGCTTCTGCAATTTCCACCCTCACTTCCCTCAGTATCCTTGGATGCATCTCATCCAGTCCCAGTGACATATCAACTTTAAATATAGACAGCCTATCCAATACCTCCTCCTTGTCAATTTTAAATCCTTCTAGTGTATTAATTACCTCCTCTTTCACCATGATCTGGGTCGCATCTTCTTCCTTGGTAAAGTCAGATGCAAAGTATTCATTTAATACCTCAGCTATTCCCCCGCCTCCATTCGTAAATCCCCTTTATAATCCCTAATCAGCCCTACTCAACCTTTTATTATTTATGTTCCTACAGAAGACATTGGGATTCCCTTTTATGTTAGCTGCCAGTCTCTTTTCATACTCTCTCTTTGCTTCTCTTATTTGCTTTTTCATTTCCACTCTGAACCTTCTATATTCAGCCTGGTTCTCCATTGAATATCTAACTGACATCTATCATAAGCACATTTCTTCTTTATCTTAATCTCTTACTCTTTAATCATCCAGGGATCTCTAGATTTGTTTGTCTTTCCTTTCCGTTTCGTGGGAATATACCTTGACTGTGCCTGAAATATCTCTTCTTTTAAGGGAGTCCATTGTTTAGCTACTGTTTTTCCTGCCAACCTTTGATTGCAATTTATCTGGCCCAGATCCATTCTTACCTCATTGAAGTTGGCTTTTCCCTGGTTAATTATTTTTACTCTGGATTGTTCTTTGTCCTTTTCCATAGTCAACCTAAGCCTTATGATACAATGATCACTGACCCCTAAATGGTCTCCTGCTGACAAAGAACAAAGAACAGTACAGCACAGGAACAGGCCATTCGGCCCTCCAAGCCTGCGCCGATCTTGATGCCTGCCTAAACTAACACCTTCTGCACTTCCGGGGCCCATATCCCTCTCTTCCCTTCCTATTCATATATTTGTCAAGATGTCTCTTAAACGTCGCTATCGTATCTGCTTCCACCACCTCCCCTGGCAGCAAGTTCCAGGCACTCACCACCCTCTGTGTAAAAAACTTGCCTCGCACATCCCCTCTAAACTTTGCCCCTCGCACCTTAAACCTATGTCCCCTAGTAACTGACTCTTCTACCCTGGGAAAAAGCTTCTGACTATCCACTCTGTCCATGCCGCTCATAACTTTGTAAACCTCTATCATGTCGCCCCTCCACCTCCGTCGTTCCAGTGAAAACAATCCGAGTTTTTCCAACCTCTCCTCATAGCTAATGCCCTCCAGACCAGGCAACATCCTGGTAAACCTCCTCTGTACCCTCTCCAAAGCCTCCATGTCCTTCTGACATTGGATCTATTTGTCCCACCTCATTCCCAAGAACTTGCAGGTGATGGTGTTCCCATGTTCTTAATCTTCTGGGTAGCCGAGATCATGAAATTGGAAGGTGCTGTCTAAGGAGCCTTGGTGAGTTGCTGCAGTGCATCTTGTAGATGGTACACACTGCTGCCACTGTACGTCGGTGGTGGTGGGAGTGAATGTTTGTGGATGGGGTGCCAATCAAGCGGGCTATTTTGTCCTGGATGGTGTCGAGCTTCTTGAGTGTTGTTGGAGCTGCACCCATCCAGGCAAGTGGAGAGTATTCCATCACACTCCTGACTTGTGCCTTGTAGATGGTGGACAGGCTTTGGGGAGTCAGGAAGTGAGTTACTCGCTGCAGAATTCCCAGTCTCTGACCTGCTCTTGTAGCCACAGTATTTATGAGGCTCATCCAGCTTAATTTCTGGTCAATGGTGACACCAAGAATGTTGCTGATGGAGGATTCAGTGATGGTAAAGCCTGGCACTTGTGTGGCACAAATGTTACTTGCCACTTATCAGCTCAAGCCTGAATGCTGTCCAGGTCTTGCTGCATCTGGACACGGGCTGTTTCAGTATCTGAGGAGTTGTGGATGGCAATGAACACTGTGCAATCATCAGCGAACATCCCCACTTCTGATCTTATGATGGAGGGAAGGTCATTGATGGAGCACCTGAAGATGGTTGGGCCTAGAACACTACCCTGAGGAACTCCTACAGCGATGCCCTGGGGGCTGAGATGACTGGCCTTCACCAACCACAACCATCTTCCTGTGTGCTAGGTATGGCACCAATCATTGGAGAGTTTTCCCATAATTCCCATTGACTTCAATCCTGGTAGGACTCTTTGATTCCACACTTGGTCAAATGCTACCTTGCTGTAAAGGACAGTCACTCTCACCTCTCCAATGGAATTCAGCTCTTCTGTCCACATTTGGACCAAGGCTATAATGAGGTCTGGAGCTGACTGGTCCTGGCAGGACTCAAACTGAGCATCAGTGAGTAGGTTATTGGTGAGTAAGTGCCCCTTGATAGCACTTTGCTGATAATTGAGAGTAGGCTGATGGGGTGGAAATTGGCGGGATTGGATTTGTCCTATTTTTTGTGGACAGGACACACCTGGATAATTTTGTACTCTTTGTCAGGTAGATACCAGTGTTATCTCTGTACTGGAACAGCTTGGCTAGAGGCCTGGCTGGAGCACAAGTCTTCAGTACTACAGCTGGGATGTTGTCAGGGCCCAAAATCTTTGTTGTATCCATTGCACTTAGCCACTTCTTGATAACACGTGGAGTGAATCAAATTGGCTGAAGACTGGCTTCTGTGATGGTGGGGACATCAGAAGGAGGCTGAGATGGGTCATCGCTTTGCACTTCTGGCTGAAGATGGCTGCAAATGCTTCAGCCTTGTCTTTTGCATTGATGTGCTGGGCTCTGCCATCATTGAGGATGGGGATATTTGTGGAGTATCCTCCGCCCATTAGTTGGTTAACTTCCACCACCAGTTATGACTGAATGTGGCAGGACTGCAGAGCTTTGATCTGATCTGCCGGCTGTGGAATCACTTAGCTCTGTCTATAGCATGGTGCTTCTGCTGTTTAGCATGCACATGGTCCCGTGTCGTAGCATCACCAGATTGGCACCTCATTTTCAGGTATGCCTGGTGCTGCTCCTGGCATTCTCTCCAACACTCCTTATTGAACCAGAGTTGGTTTCCTGGCTTGATGGTGACGGTAGAGTGAGGGATTGGCAGGACCGTGCGGTTACAGATTGTGGTTGAGTACAATTCTGCTGTTGCTGATAGCCCACAGCACCTGATTAATGCCTAGTTTTGAGCTGCTAGATCTGCTCTGAATCTATCCCGTTTAGCACTGTGGTAGTGCCACACAACATGATGGAGGGTTTCCTCAGTATGAAAATGGGACTTCTGCTCAAGGGAATCAAAGATTATTAGGGGTAGATGGGAGTGTGGAATTCGAGACAGAAACAGATCAGCCATGATCTTCTTGAATGGCAGAGCAGGCTCAAGGGGCTGAATGGCCTACTTCGGCTCCTAATTCATACGGTCATATGGTATGGCCATATAAGGAATGTGGGGTGGTCATTCCGACCAATACTGTCATGGACAGATGCATCAGTGGCAGGTAAATTGGTGAGGATGAGGTCAGGTAGGTTTTTCTCTGTGTTGGTTCTGTCACTAGCTGCTGCTGACCCAGTCTGGCAGATATGTTCTTCCAAATTAGAGGCCTGCTTTAGGTTGGGAAAAAGAGTAAACCTTCTCTGTACTGCCTCCAACGCATTTACATCCTTCCTTAAATAAGGAGACCAAAACTGTACACAGTACTCCAGATGTGGTCTCACCAATGTCCTGTATAGTTGAAGCATAACCTCCCTCCCTACTTTTGTAATCAATTCCCATCGCGATAAACGATAACATTCTATTCGCTTTCCTAATTATGTGCTGTACCTGCTTACTAACCTTTTGCGATTCATGCACTAGGACACCAAGATCCCTCTGCATCTCAAAGCTCTGCAATCTCTCACCATTTAGATAATATGCCTCTTTTTTATTCTTTCTGCCAAAGTGGACAATTTCACATTTTCCCACATTATACTCCATTTGCCAGGTCTTTGCCCACTCACTTAACCTAGCTATATCCCTTTGTAGCCCCCTTATGTACTCTTCACAAGTTACTTTCCTACTTATATTTGTGTCATCGGCAAATTGAGCAACCATACCTTCGGTCCCTTCATCTAAGTCACTGATATAAATTGTAAAAAGTTGAGGCCCCAGCACAGATCCCTGTGGCACACCACTCGTTACATCTTGCCAACCAGAAAATGACCCATTTATGCCTACTCTCTGTTTCCTGTTAACTAGCCAATCTTCTATTCAGGCCAATATGTTAACCCCTACACCATGAGCTTTTATTTCCTGCGACAACCTTTGATGTGGCACCTTATCAAATGCCTTCTGGAAATCTAAGTACAATACATCCACCGGTTTCCCTTTATCCACAGCACATTTAACTCCCTCAAAGAATTCCAATAAATTGGTTAAACATGATTTCCCTTTCACAAAACCATATTGACTCTGCCTGATTACCTTGAATTTTTCCAAGTGCCCTGCTATACAGTCTTTAATAATAGCTTCTAACATTTTCCCTAATACAGATGTTAAGCTAACTGGCCTGTAGTTTCCTGCTTTCTGTCTCCCTCCCTTTTTGAATAAAGGAGTTACATTCGCTATTTTCCAATCTCACGGAACCTTCCCTGAATCTAGGGAATTTTGGAAAATAAAAACCAACGCTTCAACTATCTCACTAGCCACTTCTTTTAACACCCTAGGATAAAGTCCATCAGGACCTGAGGACTTGTCAGCCCGCAGCTCCAACAATTTGTTCAGTACCACTTCCCTGGTGATGGTAATTTTCTTGAGTTCCTCCCTCCATTCCATTTCTTGATTTACAGCTAATACTGGGATGTTACTTGTATCCTCAATAGTGAAGACCGATGCAAAATACCTGTTCAATTCATCTGCCATCTCCTTATCATCCCTTATTAATTCCCCAGCCTCACTTTCGAGAGGATCAACGCTCACATTGTTAACTCTTTTCTTTTTAAAATAGCTATAGAAACTCTTATATCTGTCTTTATATTTCTAGCTAGCTTTCTCTCATACTCTAATTTTAACTTCCTTATCGATCTTTTAGTCATTCTTTGCTGTCTTTTATATTCTGTCCAATCTTCTGACCTACCTCCCATTTTTGCGCAATTATATGCTTTTTCTTTAAGTTTGATACTATCTTTAACAAGGAATTTTTCTTTCTCGTTGAAATGTATCTTTTCCGTGCATTCTGAAATATCCCCTTAAATGTCTGCCACTGCATCTCTATTGACCTATCCCTTAACCTGATTTGCCAGTTCACTGTAGCTAGCTCTGCTTTCATGCCCTCCTCCAAAGGGACAGTGCCTGATGTCTATCAATCACCTCCCCCATAAACACAGCTAAGATCAAGAAATGCCTGAGTGCAGAATGAGATATGCAACGACAGTAAATCTTCCTGGTGTAAAGATGGTGAAATCTGACTGTCTGCATTGCAGGGAAACTCTTTGACCCCATTGAATTTCCCAGGGTCAGGCGGGGGTAGAATTGAAGCATTGAGCAGCTGTTGGAGAGACCGCCAAGAGGAAACAGCCATTTATAGTCAATGGCTGCAGAAAGGGAACCATTCTTTGGGGTCTGCTGAGTCCCACTGCCACCTTAGTCAGTGAATTCTGTGCTTGCTTCATCCAGGCATAATGCAGGCTGGTGGAGATTCCTTGGGTGATGTCCTTCTCATTCATTCAGTTTCCACTGTGACATCAGGTTTGTTGCATCAAACCCTCAACTCCTCTGACATGAGGCAGTAACCTCACATTCCCAGCTCCTGCCTCCAAACCTGACCACTCCCTGTCAAGATGATCATTGATCTTTTGGATTACCAACCTGTCCTACACCGTTCCTGGGAATGCTGTGCTATTATCTTGTCCAAAGGTGTATTGTTTAAAATCACACATTACACAGCTGGTCAAGGAAGGTGGACACCGAGAGTTGGCGTTCCAACCAGTGGAACAATGAAAGAAATGGAATCTGTTTCATTGCTTTAGGGAAAGAATTAAATGGATTGCAGTCCCAAAGACAGCCGTGAAAAACATTACAAATCAGCAAACAATTTAATTAAATATAAAAGGTACTCCTTAGAGACAAATAAACGTGTTGCACACACCCAATAACGATCACAAGTAATTTGCTTTTTATTTATATAGAACAGAATTTACAAAGCCATTCATACATCATCTACTGACTTCAAAAATTGAGAATATTCAAAATACACTTTACCCCACTTCATTCTTGAATTATTTACAAGTATTTACATGAAAATGCTAGATTTTTTTGTAAATTTTTTATATTAAAAATGTTGCCATGCGGCGTTTGAAGTTATATGGAGGTCCCGTGGGAGGGCTCCATGGCTTCAGGGAGCCCCCCAGGGCCTGATGCAGGCTGGAATGACATGGGGATGGGTGTTTTGAGTGGGCTTTGGCGGAAGAGTCCTCCGTTTGGTGATCGATGTTTGCACTGTATAGAGGGCAGTGTGGCAGAACTGCTGAGAGGCAGAGACAGGTTGGTGCTGGCCAAAGAGGAAAGCTTCCTACTTGTGACATGAGTCTGTTCTGGTAAAAAAGTGCTGACTGAGATCTGGGTGTTCTGATAATCTCGCGATGGCTCCAAGCTCTGGCTGGTCTGCATGCTGCCAATGTCTAACGCGGAAATCTCAATCGATGCAGCCGAGATCTGCTTGTGGGCCATGTCGTCATCCATTAGACTGTTCATCCGGCGGTGGACCTGCTCCAGATTCACCTCCTTATCCTAAACAAGAGACATTACATTAGACTGAGGGGGAAGAGAGGAGATGAGGGGGAGAGGGGGATACTGTGTGGGAGGGGAGAAGGGGAGGGGGAGAAGGGTGAAGGGGAGAAGGGGAGAAGGAGGGGGAGAGATACATTTTGGTAGGAAGAACATGGAGAGACAAAATAAAATACAGGTACAATTCTAAAGGGGGTGCAGGAGCAGAGGGACCTGGGTGTATATGTGCATAAATCATTGAAGGTGGCAGGACAGGTTGAGAGAGCAGTTAATAGAGCATACAGTATCCTGGGCTTTATTAATAGGGGCATAGAGTACAAGAGCAAGGAGGTTATGTTGAACTTGTATAAAATACTGGTTCGGCCTCAGCTGGAGTAATGTGACGCGCTTCAGCAAGAATGTGAAGGCTTTAGAGAGAATGCAGAAAAGATTCATGAGAACGGTTCCAGGGATGAGGAATTTCAGTTATGAAGACAGATTGGAGAAGTTAGGACTGTTTTCCTTGGAGAAGAGAAGGCTGAGAGGGGATTTGATAGAGGAATTCAAAATCATGAGGGGTCTGAACAGAGTAGATAGAGAGAAACTGTTCCCACTCGTGAAAGGATCGAGAACGAGAGGGCACAGATTTAAAGTATTTGGTAAAAGAAGTAAAAGTGACATGAGGAAAAGCTTTTTCACACAACGAGTGGTTAAGGTCTGGAATGCGCTGCCTGAGAACGTGGTGGAGGCAGGTTCAATTGAAGCATTCAAAAGGGAATCAGACAGTTATATGAAAAGGAAGAATGTGCAGGGTTATGGGGAGAAGGCGGAGGAATGGGACTAGGTGAAATGCTCATTAGGAGAGCCGGTGCAGTCATGATGGGCCAAATGGCCACCTTCTGTGCTGTACCAATTCTGTGATTCTGTGAGAGGAGAGGGAGGAGGGGGTGGGGGATGGGGAAGGGGAAGGGCCAGTTGGGAGAAGAGGGAGGGGGAGGAGGAGGAAGCGGAGAAGGGGGAGGGGGTAAAGGGGGGGGGGAGAAGGGGGAAGGGGTAAGGAGAGAAGGAGAAGGGGAAGGAGAAGTGGGGGGAGAAGTGTGGAGGGGAGGGGAAGGGAGAGGAGGGGGGCAGGAGAAAAGTCTTCTGCCCCTTTCTTTGTTTGCTGAATCCTACCTTGCCCACACGAAGGGCATTTGTTCGTGTAAACACAGGAACCTTAGGCAGGCGTGAGCCCAGCTCTGTCCCTAGGGACAAGCCCCATACTCCCAACCCAATATAAAGCTGGCTAGACCTGTGGCTCTCCATTTCTCCTGACCTCTCCATTCCCCCTGACCTCTCCGCCTGGGAAATAAGTGGTTCCTGGGGAGGGTGAGTGATTGAAACATCAGCTCCTCTACCTGTTTTTGAATCTAGAAGTTTTTGGATCAAACATATCACAATTGCACAAATCCATGAGCTCCATCTGGAACACATGACTCCGATGGGCCGTTCACTGAGTTCCCCTTTCACCACATGCACACAGCTTTTACCCCCAAACCACAGGTCAGCTCAGTGGAGACCCTGGACACCGAGTTTTACCTCCTTGGGTGTTTCTTGTTGACATCGATTGCTGTTCCACCAGATTTCCAAAGCTGCCACTAGGCAGGCAAGGAGCAGTCCTGCTGCCAGGATACAAAAAACACCCGCAAAGCTCTGGAGCTTCAGTGCCCGTCCATCTGGCTGGCCATTGGCATAACTCTTCAGGTTACAGCGACCCATCTTTGGCCACCACTTCTGCTTGAACACGTCCAGGTCTCCACTATCTTGCATTTCTAGGATGCTGGGGACCAATAGACGTTTGGTTATAGAGACAGGAGGACTCTCATTTTTCAACAACCCACACCACACTGGAACGTTTAGCAATAGCCCCATTAATAAGCCTTCCTTTTGATGGAAATGGATATGAGTGTGTCTTGGAAACCTCTATATTTTACAGTTTGTTATCCTATTCCACAGTCCGTGCGGGATAAGGTTCCGCAAGATTTCCACTCTTATTCCTAAATGTCTGTCCCTTGTATTTGAACTTGTCCCATGGTAAACAATTTGCCCAAATCAATTTCTTGATACATCAATTATTTCACCTCAATGTCTCTTGTTCCCAAAGAAATGAAGCCACTGCCCAGAACCTCTCCTCAAATATCCAGTGAGAATCATCTTCCCTGTTGAGAGCAGCACCAGGGAGTGAATGTCCTTGGGCATTTCCCACATTAACTGGTTTTCCAACAATCCTCTGACAATTGTATGGCAGTGGGACAGGAGAAGCTCAGAGGAAATTCCTGGTGCATCAGTCCCCAGGGGAGTCTGACCAGTTCCTCCTACAGTAACAATGCAATTTCCTTACGCCTGTACTTTCTCCCGCTGCTACAACTGTTTTTTGCTGGGGATTTTGCCGCAGGCAATCCCCACCCTGCTTTTCAAAAAATTCTCCCAACGATCATCGTTTTGTGTTACTACCCGAGAGTGATTTATATAGGTGCATCACACCAGGCGCTGAGAATCCAGGCAGTATTTGTGAGACATCTTCAGCTGGAGGAAATAAAGCAGAGGCTGAATTGCTGCAGTTAGTTACATTCTTTCTTCATTTAATCAAAGATTACAGAAAATCCCAGATCAACACTGTCAATGATCAACACATTATATTTCCTCTATTGTTAGTCAGCTCTCTGTGAAGGCATTTTATAAAATGTGCAGTGGGAGCAGCAATAGATTTAGTTAGCAGATGGGGTAGACAGTGAAGCTGGTAGAATAAGTTACTGAAAATGCATTAATGGATTATTTATCCATCATAGTCAGATTTTATTTACCCATGATGGAATTTATTGCTTAAATAAGCTTCACAGTGATACCATCCCTCTCAACCACATTCTTTCACAAATCAAACTGGCATTTACTTTTAAAATGTTTGTACCTAAATTCTCTGTCTCACTCAGTGCCTCACACAGAATTACCACCCTTGGTTAGACCACACTGTGCACAGTTCTGGTCTCTATATTACAGAAGGATACAGAGGAACTGAAGAAGACGCAAATTATTTTCTTTACAAGAATGATACCAGAACTGAGATGCCAATTAGGAAAGATTGAACAGGCTGGAGCTCTCTTCTCGAGATAAAAGAATGAGGGGTAATTAAAAAGCAGAACCTCAAATGTAATAATCTCTGAGCCACGTGCAAATTGGCATAGGGCAAAGAAGATTAGAGAAATTAATGCGTGGTTCAAAGACTGGTGTGGTAGAAGTGGGTTCCGGTTCGTGGGGCACTGGCACCAGAACTGGGGAAAGTGGTGGCTGTACCGTTGGGACAGTCTACACCTAAACCGTGCTGGGGCTGGTGTTCTAGCGAGCCGCATAAACTAGGGAAGTAGAGAGGGTTTTAAACTGAATAATGGGGGCAAGGGATCAAATTTGGGAAGATATGGTAAATCAAGGAATAGAGACAAGGCAAGAAAAGAATTAATATGGGAAATGATAAACAGACTGTGACAGAAAGGGACAGAGTGTACAAATCTAAGAGTAAATCAACAGATGAGGCTAGAGGTTACAAAAATAACAAAATGACAAAACTAAAGGCTCTGTATCTGAATGCACGTAGCATTAGAAACAAAACAGATGAACTGAGAGCACAAATAGAAATAAATAAGTACGATCTGATAGCCATTACAGAGACATGGCTGCAGGATGACACAGATTGGGACCTGAATATTGAAGGGTACATGGCATTTAGGATGTACAGGAAGCTAGGAAAAAGTGGAGGGGTGGCTCTGTTAATTAATGATGGTTTTAGCGCAATAGAGAGAGACGACCTAAGTTCAGGAAACCAGGATGTAGAAGCAGTTTGGGTAGAGATGAGAAATCATAAAGGCAAGAAGTCACTTGTGGGAGTGGTGTACAGGCCACCTAACATTAACCACACTGTAGGACGGGGTATAAACGAAGAAATAATGGCAGCTTGTCAGAAAGGTACCGCGATAATTATTGGGGATTTAAACCTACATATAGACTGGAAAAATCAGATGGGCAGAGGTAGCCTAGATGAGGAGTACATAGAATGTTTTCGGGATAATTTCGTGGAACAATATGTTCTGAAGCCAACCAGAGAGCAGGCTATACTAGACCTGGTATTGTGCAATGAGATAGGATTAATTAATGACCTCATTGTTAAGGCGCCCCTAGGTAGCAGTGATCATAATATGATTAATTTTTATATTCAGATACGATGGGCTGAATGGCCTCCTTCTGTGCTGTAATTTTTCTAAGGTTCTATGATTCTCTGGTCAGTCCCTGGAGGTTACAGTGTAGGTAAATTCTCCTTACAACAGAGAAAGTTAAGATGATCATATACTAAAAGTGTTCAAAATCATGAAGGGTTTTGATAGAATAAAGAGAAACTTTCTGGTGGCAGAAGGGTTGGTAACCAGACACAGATTTAAAGTGATTGGCAAAAGAGGTGACACAAGGAAATGTTTTTTCTTTCACACAGTGAGTTGTTGTGATCTGGAGTGGACTGGCTGAAACGGCAGTGGAAGCAGAATCAATAGTTATCTTGAAAAGGGAAATGGATACGTACTTGAAAGAGGAAGATTTTGTGGCTATGGGGAAAGAGCAGGGGAGTCGGACTAATTGGACGGCTCTTTCAAAGAGTTGGCACAGGCAGGATGGGCTGAATGGCCTCCTTCTGCACTGAATGATTCGAAGATTCTATTCTATGATTCTAAGTAACCTGGGCCATTTTAAATGCCGGGTGGGTAGGATTAAAATCACCCCAAGATAAATCCCTTTTTGGTCCAATTCAGTTCATCCATAACAGATCACAAGAGAAAGATCAGACACTCAGCAAGGACTCGCACAACAGTTCTGAGTAGGACTTAAGTTAAATCAAAGAGGAGACATGGAGTCATTCCTTACCTCTGGGAGAAGAGGTCCCTGTAGGGACTTCCGTGCTGTAGCGCAATCCCATATCCTTTGCTACTGATACTATTCCCAACCACTGTCAGAGAACAGTCATCATCAGTCAGTGCTATGTATTCCACCACTGCCATGTCCCACAGGAAAGCATACGTTCCCATCTTTACCTGTGTTCACAGGAAGAATGTAATAACAGTTATTGGATCAGGCTGGAGCAGAATGTCTATGTCATACCTAAGAATGCAACAGGCAGAGATTGAAGAGAATCTTTCAGGAGAAATTAAACAGAGTGCAGAATGGTTACTATTTCCTTGGTGAATCTATTTTGTTTGCTAGCAGTGGGCTATAGGAAGCTGTTGATCCATGTGATTGTGATTTATATATACTGTCATTCAAAGGGATGAATGCAATCACCTCAAACAGCTTTAGAACGGATCTACTGTGTTCAATTAGACCACCCTGCCATACTGACAATTGTTGATTAAGTATTAGGAAATTAATACCCTAATTTCAGAGCTGGGACTGGCAAAAAGGGGGGAAAAGGTGTATTTTTCAGATTTGAAGGAGTAAGAATGACAGACACACATCATATTCCCATCACAGTGGAGTCACAAACAGTTCAGAGCTGAGAAATTACCACTGGCGGTAACAGAGGGCGATTAACAGTGGGTGATGGTGAGTAACAGAGGGTGGGAGGGAGTAACAGAGGGGGAGGGGAGTAACAAAAGATGAGTGGTGAGTAACAGAGGGTGAGAGGGAGTAACAGAGGGGGAGGGGTGAGTGACAGAGGGGGAGGGTAGTAACAGAGGGGGAGGGGTGAGTGACAGAGGGCGAGGGGAGTAACAAAAGATGAGTGGTGAGTAACAGAGGGTGAGGGGGAGTAACAGAGGGTGAGGGGTGAGTAATAGATGGCAGCAGATGTTGACAGATGTTAAATTGAGGCCCCGTCTGCCCTGTGAGGCGGACATAAAAGAGTCAGGTTTTCTGTTCACCTACCAACCAGGTCCAGGTGCTCTAGACCCCCTTGAGAAAGAAAAACAACTAACATGTGCCAGGAACGCTTTTCCTACCAATGCAAACCAGAAAAATTAAGTTACTTGCGCCTGGTTATTATAAGTTGTAATATTACATAAGAGTGAGCAGCGAGTGAGGCCATTCAGCTCATTAACCCCACTCTATCCCTGTATGATTACACTCTCAAAGACTCTTGACCCTAAACATGTTGATCCCCTTATTTAAGGAATGCCAAGTTCATCCTTTTATCCCCCTGAAAAGATTTGCCTGTTTGTGTGCTCATGGTCCAATTAAGATTTTTACTTCCTGACATTCCCCTCAGGGCCTACGTTTGAGTCTTCTCCAGTGGATTGTGTGCAACCAAGTTAGCTTTGGGAGACTTCAAGAAATGAAAGTGTCACATTGCTCTGAGACACAGGAAAGTGTCATCGTGTAACTCGTTCCAATATATCAACCTCCAGGCCTTTCATTTGCACAATATGAGGCCAAGTTCACTCAGTAAAATATTTTAAACTCCAATCAATTAAAATTGACACAGTAGGACAGGACAACAGGATTGAGCAGCATTGTAGAGCAGCATTGCAGAGCAGTATTGTAGAGCAGTATTGTAGAGCAGTATTGTAGAGCAGTATTGTAGAGCAGTATTGTAGAGCAGTATTGTAGAGCAGCATTGTAGAGCAGTATTGCAGAGCAGTATTGTAGAGCAGTATTGTAGAGCAGTATTGTAGAGCAGTATTGTAGAGTAGTATTGTAGAGCAGTATTGTAGAGCAGTATTGTAGAGCAGTATTGTAGAGCAGCATTGCAGAGCAGTATTGTAGAGCAGTATTGTAGAGCAGCATTGTAGAGCAGTATTGCAGAGCAGTATTGTAGAGCAGTATTGTAGAGCAGTATTGTAGAGCAGTATTGTAGAGCAGTATTGTAGAGCAGCATTGCAGAGCAGTATTGTAGAGCAGTATTGTAGAGCAGTATTGTAGAGCAGTATTGTAGAGCAGCATGTAGAGCAGTATTGTAGAGCAGTATTGTAGAGCAGTATTGTAGAGCAGTATTGTAGAGCAGTATTGTAGAGCAGTATTGTAGAGCAGCATGTAGAGCAGTATTGAAGAGTAGTATTGTAGAGCAGTATTGTAGAGCAGCATTGCAGAGCAGTATTGTAGAGCAGTATTGTAGAGCAGTATTGTAGAGTAGTATTGTAGAGCAGTATTGTGGAGCAGCATTGTAGAGCAGTATTGTAGAGCAGCATTGCAGAGCAGTATTGTAGAGCAGTATTGTAGAGCAGCATTGTAGAGCAGCATTGCAGAGCAGTATTGTAGAGCAGTATTGTAGAGCAGCATTATAGAGCAGTATTGTAGAGCAGCATTGTAGAGTAGTATTGTAGAGCAGTATTGTAGAGCTGTATTGTAGAGCAGTATTGTAGAGCAGTATTGTAGAGCAGCATGTAGAGCAGTATTGTAGAGTAGTATTGTAGAGCAGTATTGTAGAGCAGTATTGTAGAGCAGTATTGTAGAGCAGCATTGTAGAGCAGTATTGTAGAGCAGTATTATAGAGCAGTATTGTAGAGCAGTATTGTAGAGCAGCATTGCAGAGCAGTATTGTAGAGCAGTATTGTAGAGCAGCATTGCAGAGCAGTATTGTAGAGCAGTATTATAGAGTAGTATTGTAGAGCAGTATTGTAGAGCAGCATTATAGAGCAGTATTGTAGAGCAGTATTGTAGAGCAGCATTGTAGAGCAGTATTGTAGAGCAGCGTTATAGAGCAGTATTGTAGAGTAGTATTGTAGAGCAGTATTGTAGAGCAGCATTATAGAGCAGTATTGTAGAGTAGTATTGTAGAGCAGTATTGTAGAACAGCATTATAGAGCAGTATTGCAGAGCAGCATTGTAGAGCAGTATTGTAACCTGTCTCGAGATGCAGTAATCAACAAGCGCATGGGAAAGGCTTCCACTGCTATGTCCAGACAGGCCAAGAGAGTGTGGGAAAATGGCGCACTGACACGGAACACAAAAGTCCGAGTGTATCAAACCTGTGTCCTCAGTACCTTGCTCTATGGCAGCAAGGCCTGGACAACGTATGCCAGCCAAGAGCGACGTCTCAATTCATTCCATCTTTGCTGCCTCCGGAGAATACTTGGCATCAGGTGGCAGGACTATATCTCCAACACAGAAGTCCTCGAGGCGGCCAACATCCCCAGTTTGTACACACTACTGAGTCAGCGGCGCTTGAGATGGCTTGGCCATGTGAGCCGCATGAGAAGATGGCAGGATCCCCAAAGACACATCGTACAGCGAGCTCGCCACCGGCCGTCCATGTCTCCGCTTTAAAGACGTCTGCAAACGCGACATGAAGTCCTGTGACATTGATCACAAGTCGTGGGAGTCAGTTGCCAGCGTTCGCCAGAGCTGGTGGAGAGCCATAAAGACAGGGCTAAAATGTGGCGAGTCGAAGAAACTTAGCAGTTGGCAGGAAAAAAGACAAAAGCGCAAGGGGAGAGCCAACTGTGCAACAGCCCCGACAAACAAATTTCTCTGCAGCACCTGTGGAAGAGCCTGTCACTCCAGAATTGGCCTTTATAGCCACTCCAGGTGCTGCTTCACAAACCACTGACCACCTCCAGGCGCTTACCCATTGTCTCTCGAGATAAGGAGGCCCAAAAGAAAGAAAAAAGAAAGAATTGCAGAGCAGCAATGTAGAGCAGTATTGTAGAGTAGTATTGTAGAGCAGTATTGTAGAGTAGTATTGTAGAGCAGTATTGTAGAGCAGCATGTAGAGCAGTATTGTAGAGCAGTATTGTAGAGCAGCATTGCAGAGCAGTATTGTAGAGTAGTATTGTAGAACAGTATTGTAGAGCAGCATGTAGAGCAGTATTGTAGAGCAGTATTGTAGAGCAGCATGTAGAGCAGTATTGTAGAGTAGTATTGTAGAGCAGCATTGCAGAGCAGTATTGTAGAGTAGTATTGTAGAGCAGTATTGTAGAGTAGTATTGTAGAGCAGTATTGTAGAGCAGCATGTAGAGCAGTATTGTAGAGCAGTATTGTAGAGCAGCATTGCAGAGCAGTATTGTAGAGCAGTATTGTAGAGCAGCATGTAGAGCAGTATTGTAGAGTAGTATTGTAGAGCAGTATTGTAGAGCAGCATGTAGAGCAGTATTGTAGAGTAGTATTGGAGAGCAGTATTGTAGAGCAGCATGTAGAGCAGTATTGTAGAGTAGTATTGTAGAGCAGTATTGTAGAGCAGTATTGTAGAGCAGTATTGTAGAGTAGTATTGTAGAGCAGTATTGTAGAGCAGTATTGTACAGCAGCATGTAGAGTAGTATTGTAGAGCAGTATTGTAGAGCAGTATTTTAGAGCAGTATTGTAGAGTAGTATTGTAGAGCAGTATTGCAGAGCAGTATTGTAGAGTAGTATTGTAGAGCAGTATTGTAGAGCAGTATTGTAGAGCAGTATTGTAGAGTAGTATTGTAGAGCAGTATTGTAGAGCAGTATTGTACAGCAGCATGTAGAGCAGTATTGTAGAGTAGTATTGTAGAGCAGTATTGTAGAGCAGTATTGTAGAGCAGTATTGTACAGCAGCATGTAGAGCAGTATTGTAGAGTAGTATTGTAGAGCAGTATTGTAGAGCAGTATTGTACAGCAGCATGTAGAGCAGTATTGTAGAGTAGTATTGTAGAGCAGTATTGTAGAGCAGTATTGTAGAGTAGTATTGTAGAGCAGTATTGTAGAGCAGTATTGTAGAGTAGTATTGTAGAGCGGTATTGTAGAGCAGCATGTAGAGCAGTATTGTAGAGTAGTATTGTAGAGTAGTATTGTAGAGCGGTATTGTAGAGCAGCATGTAGAGCAGTATTGAAGAGTAGCATTGGAGAGCAGCATTGTCGAGTAGTATTGTAGAGCAGTATTGCAGAGTAGTATTGTAGAGCAGTATTGTAGAGCAGTATTGTAGAGTAGTATTGTAGAGCAGTATTGTAGAGCAGCATGTAGAGCAGTATTGTAGAGTAGTATTGTAGAGCAGTATTGTAGAGCGGTATTGTAGAGCAGCGTGTAGAGCAGTATTGAAGAGTAGCATTGGAGAGCAGCATTGTCGAGTAGTATTGTAGAGCAGTATTGTAGAGCGGTATTGTAGAGCAGCGTGTAGAGCAGTATTGAAGAGTAGCATTGGAGAGCAGCATTGTCGAGTAGTATTGTAGAGCAGTATTGTAGAGCAGTATTGTAGAGCAGTATTGTAGAGTAGTATTGTAGAGCAGTATTGTAGAGCAGTATTGTAGAGCAGTATTGTAGAGCAGCATGTAGAGCAGTATTGAAGAGTAGCATTGGAGAGCAGCATTGTCGAGTAGTATTGTAGAGCAGCATGTAGAGCAGTATTGTAGAGCAGCATGTAGAGCAGTATTGAAGAGTAGCATTGCAGAGCAGCATTGTCGAGTAGTATTGTAGAGCAGTATTGTAGAGCAGTATTGTAGAGCAGTATTGTAGAGTAGTATTGTAGAGCAGCATGTAGAGCAGTATTGTAGAGCAGCATGTAGAGCAGTATTGAAGAGTAGCACTGGACAGCAGCATTGTCGAGTAGTATTGTAGAGCAGTATTGTAGAGCAGTATTGTAGAGCAGTATTGTAGAGTAGTATTGTAGAGCAGTATTGTAGAGCAGTATTGTAGAGCAGTATTGTAGAGCAGTATTGTAGAGTAGTATTGTAGAGCAGTATTGTAGAGCAGCATGTAGAGCAGTATTGTAGAGCAGTATTGTAGAGAAGCATGTAGAGCAGTATTGTAGAGCAGTATTGTAGAGCAGTATTGTGGAGCAGCATGTAGAGCAGTATTGTAGAGCAGTATTGTCGAGCAGTATTGTAGAGCAGTATTGTAGAGTAGTATTGTAGAGCAGCATGTAGAGCAGTATTGTAGAGCAGCATGTAGAGCAGTATTGAAGAGTAGCATTGGAGAGCAGCATTGTCGAGTAGTATTGTAGAGCAGTATTGTAGAGCAGTATTGTAGGGCAGTATTGTAGAGTAGTATTGTAGAGCAGTATTGTAGAGCAGTATTGTAGAGCAGTATTGTCGAGTAGTATTGTAGAGCAGCATGTAGAGCAGTATTGTGGAGCAGCATGTAGAGCAGTATTGTAGAGCAGTATTGTAGAGCAGTATTGTGGAGCAGCATGTAGAGCAGTATTGTAGAGCAGTATTGTAGAGCAGTATTGTCGAGTAGTATTGTAGAGCAGCATTGTAGAGCAGTATTGTAGAGCAGTATTGTAGAGCAGTATTGTAGAGTAGTATTGTAGAGTAGTATTGTAGAGCAGTATTGTAGAGTAGTATTGTAGAGCAGTATTGTCGAGCAGTATTGTAGAGCAGTATTGTAGAGCAGCATGTAGAGCAGTATTGTAGAGCAGCATGTAGAGCAGTATTGTCGAGCAGTATTGTAGAGTAGTATTGTAGAGCAGTATTGTAGAGCAGCATGTAGAGCAGCATTGTAGAGCAGTATTGTAGAGTAGTATTGTAGAGTAGTATTGTAGAGCAGTATTGTAGAGCAGCATGTAGAGCAGTATTGTAGAGTAGTATTGTAGAGCAGTATTGTGGAGCAGTATTGTAGAGCAGTATTGTAGAGCAGCATGTAGAGCAGTATTGTAGAGTAGTATTGTAGAGCAGTATTGTTCCTGCTCAATATGCTCCACACAATGGGAAATTAGTCAAACCATCTCAGGGATCAAGGGGTGCTGGGATTGAGTTCCCACCCCGGCTCCCACCGCACCCCCCGTCCTCACCTCGGCCCTGCTCGCACTGCCCCCTCCCACCTCCCCCACCCGGCCTTGCTCGCACCACCCCCCTCCCCCACCCGGCCCTGCTCGCATCGCCCCCTCCCCCACCCGCTCCCCCTCCCCTGATTGATGCTAACCTTTTGCTTCTAACCTTAAAGATCAACACAAACTGACATCAGATTCACCATTGATTATTTTCATTAATTCACAGCAGTATTTGGTGAATTAATGGCCCAATCAGCAAAATGTCGTTCCTCTCAGCTAGACTTGTGCAATGAGCTGATTCACTTTAATACCTTTGTGCTACAGCTGCAGGGAAATGATCTGTTAATGTTGGACTAACATCCAAAGAGGTTGGTTTATCATCTAAGGTATTTGACTATCAATGGTTTCCTAGTTTTTGTAAATGACCTGTCCCATCTTCTCTTGTTCTTCTTTACAATAATAAACCATATGAATGGGGTTTCCAGCAGATCCTGGTCTCAGCTGTAGCACTGTGTGGGGACAGCAAGCTGAGGTCGGGTGTAGGGACTGAGTTTTACAGGAGAACCACACCAAGCCTGTACTGTGCAGCTTCCAGCAGCTAATTACACAGTTGTATTGTGAGGTGAGAGTGACTGCCCTTGACATCAAGGCATCATTTGACCAAGTATGGCATCGAGGGGCCCTAGCAAAACAGGAGTCAATGGGAATCAAGGGGAAAACTCTCTACTACCTAGTGCAAAGGCAATGACCATCGCCAACAAGAGAGATCTAACCATCTCCACTTGACATTCAACGGCATTACAATTTGCTGAAACCCCCACTATCAACATTCTGGGGGTTACTATTGACCAGAAACTGAACTGGAGTAGCCATATAAATACCATACCTACAAGAGCAGGTCAGAGGCTAGGAATCCTGCGGCAGGTAACTCACCCCCTGACTCCCCAATGCCTGACCACCATCTACAAGGCACAAATCAGGAGTGTGATCGAATACTCTCCACTTGCCTAGATGGGTGCAGCTCCAACAACACTCAAGAAGCTCGACACCATCCAGGACAAAGCAGCCCACTTGATTGGCACCCCATCTACAAACATTCACTCCCTCCACCACTGACACACAGTGGCAGCAGTGTGTACCATCTACAAGATGTACTGCAGCAATGCACCAAGGCTCCTTCGACAGCACCTTCCAAACCCGCGTCCTCTAACAACTAGAAGGACAAGGGCAGCAAATACATGGGAACACCACCACCTGCAAGTTCCCCTCCAAGTCACACACCATCCTGACTTGGAACTATATCGCTGTTCCTTCACTGTCGCTGGGTCAAAATCCTGGAACTCCCTTCCTAACAGCACTGTGGGTATACCTACCCCACATGGACTGCAGCGGTTCAAGAAGGCAGCTCACCACCACCTTCTCAAGGGCAGATAGGGATGGGCACTAAATACTGGCCTGGCCAGCGACGCCCACATCCCCATAAAAGCAAATTCCCTGCTTTTGTTTGATATGTGTGGCAAAGGAAAACCAATCAAAGTGAAGACATGAAAACAGTCAATAAAATAATCTATACTGTCCAAAAAAATGAACATTTCCCCAACTTCACAGATTCATCAAATGATACAGCACAGAAGGAGGCCATTCAGCCCATCGTGCCTGTGCCAACTCTTTGGTAGATCTATCCAATTAGTCCCACTCCCTCCTGCTCTTTCCCCCTTTCAACTGTTTCTCCAATTCCCTTTTGAAAGTTATTATTGAATCTGCTTCCACTGCCCTTTCAGGCAGCTCGTTCCAGATCACAACTCACCAAGTTAAGAAAATGTATTCCTCATGTTATAGACATGTATTCCTCATGTTGGGGCGGCACAGTGGCGCAGTGGTTAGCACCGCAGCCTCACAGCTCCAGGGACCCGGGTTCGATTCCGGGTACTGCCTGTGTGGAGTTTGCAAGTTCTACCTGTGTCTGCGTGGGTTTTCTCCGGGTGCTCCGGTTTCCTCCCACAAGCCAAAAGACTTGCAGGTTAATAGGTAAATTGGCCATTATAAATTGTCACTAGTGTAGGTAGGTGGTAGGGAAGTGTGGGGATGTTTGGTGGGAATATGGGATTAGTGTAGGATTAGTGTAGATGGGTGTTTGATGTTCGGCACAGACTCGGTGGGCCGAAGGGCCTGTTTCAGTGCTGTATCTCTAATCTAATCTAATTTAATTTATAGAGTCATAGAGTTATATAGCACAGAAACAGGCCCTTCGGCCCATCGTGTCTGTGCCAGCCAAGCACCTATCTATTCTAATCCCTTTTTCCAGCACTTGGCCCGTAGCCTTGTATGCTATGGCATTTCAAGTGCTCATCTAAATACTTCTTAAATGTTGTGAGGGTTCCTGCCTCTACCACCCCTTCAGGCAGTCTGTTCCAGATTCCAATCACCCTCTGGGTGAAAATATTTTTGCTCAAATCCCTCTAAACCTGCTGCCCCTTACCTTAAATCTATGCCCCCTGGTTATTGACCCCTCCGCTAAGGGAAAACGTTTCTTCCCATCTACCCTATCAATGCCCCTCATAATTTTGTACACCTCAATCAGGTCCCCCCTCAGCCTTCTCTGCCTCTGGTTCTTTTGCCAATCCCTCAAATTTGTGTCCTCCGATCCTTCTGTGACTGCCATTTATTCTTTCAAAATCATTCATTATTTTGAACACCTCTATCGAATCTCCTCTTAACTTCTCTGCTCTAAGGAGAACAACTCCAGCTTCGCCAGTCTCTCCAAACAGCTCATCCCTGGTACAACTCTATTTATTAGCATCGCAGTAGAAACTGCTGGAAGAGGTGAGTAAAGGGTATTTTTGATGAAGAATTCTAATGATACAAGATGAATTCTATGGGGGCGGAAGTGGATTTGATGAGGTGAAATGGACAGAAGGCAGTGTTGGTGTGGATACTGCTGCATTTGTCCAAAGTGAAGCTTACCTTTCCAATGCCTTCATTAGTAGCTGACACACAGTTGTCTGCTCCATTGTTTTTACTGATTGTTCTCCAAAGTTCAGCATATGTGCTGTCCTGCTCCAAAGGATTTGTCCCCTTTGCCTGAAAGTACTCGTAGACAGATGAGTCCCTCACTGTGCCGTACGATAAATCAGACTGCTTCGCCAGGTCTTGGAAGGAGCTGGGAGTAAAAGAAGGGAGATTGAGATCTGAACGCAGTGTAGTCTGAAGACATACAAATAATCAAGCCTGTTATTGTTGGAACAGACCAGTAACTGGCCCAATGCCTGGTGTTTGATACAGAAAGCAGAAACTGAAGATTACTGAGGGGGAATCTAATTTAATGAAGAGGTGAGTTAATGTAGCTTTGCCCTGCCCTCTAACTGTGGAAAACTGCTTGCGTGTGGGTTGTAACATCAACCACCAACTCATTTGTGAAGGTCAAAGGCCCTAACAACATTGGCTGGATCCTCTTGTGACAATGCTTTGAATATTAATCAGTCCCACCATAAATATGCATATGAATAATATTTAACAAACTGCCTCATCTTTAATGTCCCAGACACCCTGAATCTTAATCAGACACCAGTCAAATCTGAAGGAGCAGAGCATTCCCACGCACGCTTGGTGTTGGTGACTTGTTCTCGATCAATCCTGGTTATTTTTTGCTTTTCATTAGTTGCCATCAGCTGATCATCATTTTCTTATAATGCAAAAAAGAAATTGCCTTTTTAAAGATAGATTTTCAGTGTGAAACAATGAAGTAGAGTCAGGCAGCAGACACATGGGAGACCAGTGCACAACACACACCCTTCAGCAGATTATCTCGATTTCAGTTGACACTAATGAATATTTAACTGTCAAAGAATTCTGTTCACTGGCTTCAGCTGGTCAATTTGAATTGGTAATTTATTTCTTTTTATTTCTGTACTTGTGTATATTCATTGTGTGTGCACTTGTCAAGGAATTATGAAAGATAAACTTTACTAGTCAGCGCCACACTCTAATCTTCCAGTTCCTTTATAGCTAACATCTGAATGAGAATAGTATTCAAACCACACTGAAAGTGGCAGCTTGTGTGTAAAGTGTCTCCTGAATTGTAATGCTGGCATTGTAAGGCATTCAGTTATTTCCAATATCTGTGAAATAGAGACACACACAGGGTAGGAAGGTCATTGTGGAGAATCAACCACACATATTAATACAAAATATCTCAGGACTGGACAGAATAGAAGATTAAAAAAAAGTTAACAGAACAAGGGCCTCAAAAAATGCTCCTAAAAATTTATCCACATAAAGCCTGTTTTTCAGGCACTATGCAACCGACTATGTCCCAAATGGGAGGACAGGAAATGCAACGACCACTTGATTGGGAAAGGATAAACAAAAAGCATCCTTTGCCCAGGCCTGAAGCAGGTGTTAGGGCCTTTGCATGTGTGAAAAAGGGGCTTGAAGTCCCCACTGGTTTGCCCTGAGACAGTCTGTGCCCTCGTGGGCTACACTCAGGGATACCAGCAACTCAGGATATTACCTGAATGTGGAGCCAGAAGAAGCATATTAAAGCATCCAATCAACAGTCCTGACCCCTCCTCTCCCATCGCCACCTCTTCCACCTAATTCTCTGGCCCTGACTCATGACCCTGACCCCAATTGTCTCCCAGTCCCTCACTAGGAATTGCTGTACATCTGACCTGCATGGAATAGTCTAGTGGACATGTGTGTCCCTGAACATGTGTGTGAGTATATATCCATGCTGTTTACGTATGTTTGAAGGTGTGTGTGAGTTTAAGTGTGCATTTTTGTGCATTTAAGTGTAATCTGAAAAGTTACTAAAATCAGGTCCCAACTGCAAATTAAATACTTCACATCCACTTAAGAACTTCAGGAGCATATTTGCCTGAAATCCAATCACTGTTGTTATTTAACTGATGTGGCAGCCATTTTGTGTACAAGGTACCACAGAGAGGTACCAAGAGCAGGACAAGAGTAGCAGATGCATGGGAACACCACCACCCGCAAGTTCCCGTCCAAGTCACATATCATCCTGACTTGGAACTATATCACCGTTCCTTCACTGTCGCTGGGTCAAAATCCTGAAACTCCCTTCCTAACAGCATTGTGGGTGTACCTACCCCAAATGGACTGCAGCGGTTCAAGAAGGCAGCTCACCACCTTCTCAAGGGCAATTAGGGATGGGCAATAAATGCTGACATAGTCAGCGATGCCCACATCCCATGAATGAATAAAAAAAAGAGAGAGCACCAAGATGAATGACCAATTAATCAATGTATTTTGTTGTTTTTGGATTGAAGGAGGAATGTTGGTTGAGACACTGGGACAATGCCCCTGTTTGAAAAGTGCAGGGTGATCTTTAACACCCACTTGAACCCCAATTTAACGTCATCTGAAAGGTGGCACCTCTTGAAAATGCAGCATTCCTGTGGATCAGGAACACTAGCATGGACCTGTTGGGCTGAATGGCCTGAATCTGTACTGTAAATACTATGTAGCACTCCCTCAGTACCAGCCTGGATCACGAGTCCTAGTCTCGTGTGGGGCTTGAACCCATGACTTTCTGACTCTGAGGTAGGAGTGTGACCCCCTGAGCTAAGGCCAACACAAAGTCTGAATGCTACAATATTCATGTGTTATCTGAGTGGGATAGAAATATGGATTTGGTCTCTGGAGTGTCTGGAACTTTCTAGTCACTGGGCTTTGTGTCTTCGTGTGGCAGTACAGTAGTGACGCTGGCGTCCAGTGCCTGCACTCGGAGCTAGTGTGTGGGGATGGCTGTTCCTTTGAGCCCTGGATGGATGGAGCCCTGTGAGAGGAAGTAGTTTAATTACTGCTGCCCCACACTGTGTCCAGCTTCCAACCTCAGAACTGGGCCCTACCCACAATGCAGAATGTGCAGCTGTGCATCGAACAGCTCATGGTCACAATCCTTAGACGTGCAATAGTCAACATTTGTTGTTGACACAGAAAAATATATGAATTTAGGAGCTGAGAGAACTGAGGGCTGGATAATGCCAATTTATTTCTGGCAAGCTTCCTCTTCCCTCACACAGTGGGGAGTGGTCTATTCTAGTTACTACTGCCTCACTAACCGTTTTATTTCCAAGAAAAGTAACCAAGACAACCTTCAGCACAAGAAAACATTCTAATGGTAGAATGTGTAACTGTACAGGCTGGGCGTCACTAAACACTTCAGCCTGAAGAGAGACAGACACACAGAGTGACAGTCAGGCAGAGACTGCGGAAAGATAGAAAACAAAGATAGAGGCAGAGACAGACTGATAGAGATAGATGCAGACAGAAAGTGAGGGAGAGCAAGAGACAGAGAGAGGAAATGAAAAGGCCCCAGAGACTGGGATGATCAATGTTGCTGCAAGTTCCAAGACAGAAAAATAAAAAGATGTGCAGAGAGAGAAAAACAGACAGGGGGAAAGGGAGAGACAGAGAGAGAAGTAACCAGCAGTCCTCACTGCTCTCACTGCATCTTTTTTATATCACAATCTCTCTCCAAGTGCATGTGTTTGAATAAGCTATCCCTCTGATGAGCAGTTTTAATGTATTTTCAATAAATCCTTTAGCTTTTTTTAATTGCTTATTTTGCAACAGGAGTTACAGAATAATTTGACCAAATCACATGAGGGAAACAGTATGGAAGTTAGGGACCAGCAGATTTTAATCCAAATTCGATCAACATCTAATCAGCTCATCAATCAACAGCTGCTGGTGTATTTCAGCCAATCAGCTCTCATGTACTTCAGCCAATCAGCTCTTACGTATTTCAGCCAATCAGCTCTCTGATTGCCATGTTGGCAGTGAATGCGCCGAGGCAGGGAGATGCTCTGTGAAATGTATATCCACAGTCCAGGAATGGCCTTGGTGCTGAGGATCGCAGTCTGAGGTCTGGCCTTTATCAGAAGGATACCATTAGCAGGGAGTGTTTGATCTCCTTAGACAGCACCTTCCAAACCCACGACCTCTACCATCTGGAAGGACAAGGGCAGCAAATGCATGGGAACACCATCACCTGCAAGTTCCCCTTCAAGTCACACACCATCCTGACTTGGAACTATATCGCCGTTCCTTCACCATCGCTGGGTCAAAATCCTGGAACTCCCTTCCTAACAGCACTGTGGGTGTACCTACACCACGTGGACTGCAGTGGTTCAAGGAGGCAGCTCACCACCACCATCTCAATGGGCAATTAGGGATGGGCAATAAATGCTGGCCTAGCCAGTAATGCTCACATATCATAAAAGAATAAAAGAATCTTTTTGCTCAGTCTTGGAATGATCAGCATTTAAACTCATACCATCTGTGGTTAAGCCAGGTTTCTAGACTTCCATTAGTCAGCGAGTGTGCTAAGGTCACTGGTTCTTGAGTCACAGTGTTTTTTTAAATTCTTTTATGGGATGTGGGCATCCCTGGCAAGGCCAGCATTTGTTGCCCATCCCTAATTGCCCTTGACAACTGAGTGGCTTGCTAGGCCATTTCAGAGGGAAGTTCAGAGTCAACCAAATTGCAGTGGGTCTGGAGTCACATGTAGGCCAGACCAGGTAAGGATGGCAGATTTCCTTCCCTCAAGGACAGTAGTGAACCAGATGGGTTTTTAATGACAATTGATGATAGTTTCATGGCACCATTACTGAGACTAGCTTTCAATTCCAGATTTTATGAATTGCATTTATTAATTAATTGAATTTAAATTCCACCAGCTGCCATGGTGGGATTTGAACTCATTTCTCCAGGGCATTAGCCTAGATGTCCAGATTACTAGTTCAGTGACTTTATGACTGTGTCACCATCTCCCCCTGGGCCACTCACACAAAGCCCCTGGAGATAGCTTGCTTCCATTAGACAAAGACTGTGAGTACTGATCAAGTCTCCCTATGTGCTATTACACCGCTTGCTGTCACTTACTTTTCCCAGTTGGAAGCAGAGAAATCTGTAACAGTGGCAGCCTTAACACATTGATCTGTGATGCCATGGTAACAGCAATTTAAACTGGAGACCAAATATCAACAGGGCCCTTTACAGCAGCCATGAATAAGCAATAGATAAAGCAAAGTCCTTTCTTTTCTTTCAGTATTTCAGGTGGTAGAATTGGTTCATTGACCTGTTCTGTACATTAGGGGCAGTCTGAGTGAGTGCACAGTCCTTTCACCTCTGGTTCCTGCCTTCATTCAGCTTGCATGGTCCTCCCTCTGTCAGTGTTGGATTGTTTGACGAATTTCCATGGATTTTGCTCACTTTCTAGGAACTCGGCTCCTTTGCACAAAACTAGGCCAATTTGAAGAAAGTTGTCAATCCCCTGGTGGTGAGGGCCAAGATTCTGATCTCCGTGGGCCACACAGACTTGTACCATGGAGCATCAGGACCTGCTATAAAGTTCCAATTAATTACCCCAGTAACTTGCATACTGCACAGAGTATTGTGATTAAGGATGAACCCCATGAGGTAACATGGGATGACCGG